>NW_025958616.1:0-58574 GCF_023159225.1 Perognathus longimembris pacificus | reverse complement strand
CAAGCAGCGCAGCTTGATGCGTAGTAAAAAAAATAATAAATAGACAACTGGTCGACCTCATTAGAAATAAAAACCCAAAAGATTAGAGAGACAAACAAACAAACACATAAATGTGGAGAGAAGGGCAGTCCGCGCAGGAGCAAAGGTAAACAGCAGACAGACCTGAATCCTTATCTTTACAAGGACGACCTCAGAACTTTGTTAAGTTTGTCTCGGTGACGGATTATGGAAGGAACAGCAGGCAACTGGTCGACTTCATTTAAATAACCAAATAAAAAATAAGATAAACTCTCAGGAATAGATAAATAATAACAAAAAAAATTGTAAAGTGGAGAAAGCGAGAGCGCGCGAATGCACTCAAGCAAAAACAAACAGCACAGCACGATGCGTATTTTTTTTTTAAATTGACAAAATTAATCAAAAATAAATCAAAAATAAAAATAAGTGGAAAAGGCGAGAGTGCGCGAGCACACAGGAGCAAAGACAAGCAGCGCAGCTTGATGTGTAGTAAAAAAAATAATAAATAGACAACTGGTCGACCTCATTAGAAATAAAAACCCAAAAGATTAGATAGACAAACAAACAAACACATAAATGTGGAGAGAAGGGCAGTGCGCGCAGGAGCAAAGGTAAACAGCAGACAGACCTGAATCCTTATCTTTACAAGGACGACCTCAGAACTTTGTTAAGTTTGTCTCGGTGACGGATTATAGAAGGAAGGGCAGGCAAACTGGTCGACTTCATTTAAATAAACAAATAAAAAATAAGATAAACTCTCAGGAATAGATAAATAATAACAAAAAAATTGTAAAGTGGAGAAAGCGAGAGCGCGCGAATGCACTCAAGCAAAAACAAACAGCACAGCACGATGCGTATTTTTTTTTAAAATTGACAAAATTAATCAAAAAATAAATCAAAAATAAAAATAAGTGGAAAAGGCGAGAGTGCGCGAGCACACAGGAGCAAAGACATGCAGCGCAGTTTGATGCGTAGTAAAAAAAATAATAAATAGACAGCGGGTCGACCTCATTAGAAATAAAAACCCAAAAGATTAGATAGACAAACAAACAAACACATAAATGTGGAGAGAAGGGCAGTGCGCGCAGGAGCAAAGGTAAACAGCAGACAGACCTGAATCCTTATCTTTACAAGGTCGACCTCAGAACTTTGTTCAGTTTGTCTCGGTGACGGATAATGGAAGGAAGGGCAGGCCACTGGTCGACTTCATTTAAATAAACAAATAAAAAATAAGATAAACTCTCAGGAATAGATAAATAATAACAAAGAAATTGTAAAGTGGAGAAAGCGAGAGCGCGCGAATGCACTCAAGCAAACACAAACAGCACAGCACGATGCGTATTTTTTTTAAAATTGACAAAATAAATCAAAAATAAATCAAAAATAAAAATAAGTGGAAAAGGCGAGAGTGCGCGAGCACACAGGAGCAAAGACAAGCAGCGCAGCTTGATGCGTAGTAAAAAAAATAATAAATACACAACTGGTCGACCTCATTAGAAATAAAAACCCAAAAGATTAGATAGACAAACAAACAAACACATAAATGTGGAGAGAAGGGCAGTGCGCGCAGGAGCAAAGGTAAACAGCAGACAGACCTGAATCCTTATCTTTACAAGGTCGACCTCAGAACTTTGTTCAGTTGGTCTCGGTGACGGATAATGGAAGGAAGGGCAGGCAACTGGATGACTTCATTTAAATAAACAAATAAAAAATAAGATAAACTCTCAGGAATAGATAAATAATAACAAAAAAATTGTAAAGTGCAGAAAGCGAGAGCGCGCGAATGCACTCAAGCAAACACAAACAGCACAGCACGATGCGTATTTTTTTTTAAATTGAAAAAATAAATCAAAAATAAATCAAAAATAAAAATAAGTGGAAAAGGCGAGAGTGCGCGAGCACACAGGAGCAAAGACAAGCAGCGCAGCTTGATGCGTAGTAAAAAAAATAATAAATAGACAACTGGTCGACCTCATTAGAAATAAAAACCCAAAAGATTAGATAGACAAACAAACAAACACATAAATGTGGAGAGAAGGGCAGTGCGCGCAGGAGCAAAGGTAAACAGAAGACAGACCTGAATCCTTATCATTACAAGGTCGACCTCAGAACTTTGTTCGGTTTGTCTCGGTGACGGATAATGGAAGGAAGGGCAGGCAACTGGTCGACTTCATTTAAATAAACAAATAAAAAATAAGATAAACTCTCAGGAATAGATAAATAATAACAAAAAAATTGTAAAGTGGAGAAAGCGAGAGCGTACGAATGCACTCAAGCAAACACAAACAGCACAGCACGATGCGTATTTTTTTTTTAAATTGACAAAATAAATCATAAATAAATCAAAAATAAAAATAAGTGGAAAAGGCGAGAGTACGCGAGCACACAGGAGCAAAGACAAGCAGCGCAGCTTGATGCATAGTAAAAAAAATAATAAATAGACAACTGGTCGACCTCATTAGAAATAAAAACCCAAAAGAATAGATAGACAAACAAACAAACACATAAATGTGGAGAGAAGGGCAGTGCGCGCAGGAGCAAAGGTAAACAGCAGACAGACCTGAATCCTTATCTTTACAAGGTCGACCTCAGAACTTTGTTCAGTTTGTCTCGGTGACGGATAATGGAAGGAAGGGCAGGCAACTGGTCGACTTCATTTAAATAAACAAATAAAAAATAAGATTAACTCTCAGGAATAGATAAATAATAAGAAAAAAATTGTAAAGTGGAGAAAGCGAGAGCGCGCGAATGCACTCAAGCAAACACAAACAGCACAGCACGATGCGTATTTTTTTTTAAAATTGACAAAATAAATCAAAAATAAAAATAAGTGGAAAAGGCGAGAGTGCGCGAGCACACAGGAGCAAAGACAAGCGGCGCAGCTTGATGCGTAGTAAAAAAAATAATAAATAGACATCTGGTCGACTTCATTAGAAATAAAAACCCAAAAGATTAGATAGACAAACAAACAAACACATAAATGTGCAGAGAAGGGCAGTGCGCGCAGGAGCAAAGGTAAACAGCAGACAGACCTGAATCCTTATCTTTACAAGGTCGACCTCAGAACTTTGTTCAGTTTGTCTCGCTGACGGATAATGGAAGGAAGGGCAGGCAACTGGTCGACTTCATTTAAATAAACAAAAAATAAGATAAACTCTCAGGAATAGATAAATAATAACAAAAAATTGTAAAGTGGAGAAAGCGAGAGCGCTCGAATGCACTCAAGCAAACACAAACAGCACAAAACGATGCGTATTTTTTTTAAATTGACAAAATAAATCAAAAATAAAAATAAGTGGAAAAGGCGAGAGTGCGCGAGCACACAGGAGCAAAGACAAGCAGCGCAGCTTGATGCGTAGTAAAAAAAATAATAAATAGACAACTGGTCGACCTCATTAGAAATAAAAACCCAAAAGATTAGATAGACAAACAAACAAACACATAAATGTGGAGAGAAGGGCAGTCCGCGCAGGAGCAAAGGTAAAGAGCAGACAGACCTGAATCCTTATCTTTACAAGGTCGACCTCAGAACTTTGTTCAGTTGGTCTCGGTGACGGATAATGGAAGGAAGGGCAGGCAACTGGTCGACTTCATTTAAATAAACAAATAAAAAATAAGATAAACTCTCAGGAATAGATAAATAATAACAAAAAAATTGTAATGTGCAGAAAGCAAGAGCGCGCGAATGCACTCAAGCAAACACAAACAGCACAGCACGATGCGTATTTTTTTTTAAATTGAAAAAATAAATCAAAAATAAATCAAAAATAAAAATAAGTGGAAAAGGCGAGAGTGCGCGAGCACACAGGAGCAAAGACAAGCACCGCAGCTTGATGCGTAGTAAAAAAAATAATAAATAGACAACTGGTCGACCTCATTAGAAATAAAAACCCAAAAGATTAGATAGACAAACAAACAAACACATAAATGTGGAGAGAAGGGCAGTGCGCGCAGGAGCAAAGGTAAACCGAAGACAGACCTGAATCCTTATCTTTACAAGGTCGACCTCAGAAATTTGTTCAGTTTGTCTCGGTGACGGATAATGGAAGGAAGGGCAGGCAACTGGTCGACTTCATTTAAATAAACAAATAAAAAATAAGATAAACTCTCAGGAATAGATAAATATTAACAAAAAAATTGTAAAGTGGAGAAAGCGAGAGCGCGCGAATGCACTCAAGCAAACACAAACAGCACAGCACGATGCGTACTTTTTTTTAAATTGACAAAATAAATCATAAATAAATCAAAAATAAAAATAAGTGGAAAAGGCGAGAGTGCGCGAGCACACAGGAGCAAAGACAAGCAGCGCAGCTTGATGCATAGTAAAAAAAATAATAAATAGACAACAGGTCGACCTCATTAGAAATAAAAACCCAAAAGAATAGATAGACAAACAAACAAACACATAAATGTGGAGAGAAGGGCAGTGCGCACAGGAGCAAAGGTAAACAGCAGACAGACCTGAATCCTTATCTTTACAAGGTCGACCTCAGAACTTTGTTCAGTTTGTCTCGTTGACGGATAATGGAAGGAAGGGCAGGCAACTGGTCGACTTCATTTAAATAAACAAAAAATAAGATAAACTCTCAGGAATAGATAAATAATAACAAAAAAATTGTAAAGTGGAGAAAGCGAGTGCGCGCGAATGCACTCAAGCAAACACAAACAGCACAAAACGATGCGTATTTTTTTAAATTGACAAAATAAATCAAAAATAAAAATAAGTGGAAAAGGCGAGAGTGCGCGAGCACACAGGAGCAAAGACAAGCACCGCAGCTTGATGCGTAGTAAAAAAAATAATAAATAGACAACTGGTCGACCTCATTAGAAATAAAAACCCAAAAGATTAGATAGACAAACAAACAAACACATAAATGTGGAGAGAAGGGCAGTGCGCGCAGGAGCAAAGGTAAACCGAAGACAGACCTGAATCCTTATCTTTACAAGGTCGACCTCAGAAATTTGTTCAGTTTGTCTCGGTGACGGATAATGGAAGGAAGGGCAGGCAACTGGTCGACTTCATTTAAATAAACAAATAAAAAATAAGATAAACTCTCAGGAATAGATAAATAATAACAAAAAAATTGTAAAGTGCAGAAAGCGAGAGCGCGCGAATGCACTCAAGCAAACACAAACAGCACAGCACGATGCGTATTTTTTTTAAATTGACAAAATAAATCAAAAATAAATCAAAAATAAAAGTAAGTGGAAAAGGCGAGAGTGCGCGAGCACACAGGAGCAAAGACAAGCAGCGCAGCTTGATGCGTAGTAAAAAAAATAATAAATACACAACTGGTCGACCTCATTAGAAATAAAAACCCAAAAGATTAGTTAGACAAACAAACAAACACATAAATGTGGAGAGAAGGGCAGTGCGCGCAGGAGCAAAGGTAAACAGCAGACAGACCTGAATCCTTATCTTTACAAGGTCGACCTCAGAACTTTGTTCAGTTTGTCTCGGTGACGGATAATGGAAGGAAGTGCAGGCAACTGGTCGACTTCATTAAAATAAACAAATAAAAAATAAGATAAACTCTCAGGAATAGATAAATAATAAGAAAAAATTGTAAAGTGGAGAAAGCGAGAGCGCGCGAATGCACTCAAGCAAACACAAACAGCACAGACGATGCATATTTTTTTAAAATTGACAAAATAAATCAAAAATAAATCAAAAATAAAAATAAGTGGAAAAGGCGAGAGTGCGCGAGCACACAGTAGCAAAGACAAGCAGCGCAGCTTGATGCGTAGTAAAAAAAATAATAAATAGACAACTGGTCGACCTCATTAGAAATAAAAACCCAAAAGATTAGATAGACAAACAAACAAACACATAAATGTGGAGAGAAGGGCAGTGCGCGCAGGAGCAAAGGTAAACAGCAGACAGACCTGAATCCTTATCTTTACAAGGTCGACCTCAGAACTTTGTTCAGTTTGTCTCCCTGACGGATAATGGAAGGAAGGGCAGGCAACTGGTCGAC
Organism: Perognathus longimembris pacificus; assembly: GCF_023159225.1. NCBI lineage: Eukaryota > Metazoa > Chordata > Mammalia > Rodentia > Heteromyidae > Perognathus > Perognathus longimembris. The sequence goes on along the minus strand of NW_025958616.1, from coordinate 52,578 downwards.
TTCATTTAAATAAACAAATAAAAAATAAGATAAACTCTCAGAAATAGATAAATAATAACAAAAAAATTGTAAAGTGGAGAAAGCGAGAGCGCGCGAATGCACTCAAGCAAACACAAACAGCACAGCACGATGCGTATTTTTTTTTAAATTGACAAAATAAATCAAAAATAAAAATAAGTGGAAAAGGCGAGAGTGCGCGAGCACACAGGAGCAAAGACAAGCAGCGCAGCTTGATGCGTAGTAAAAAAAATAATAAATAGACAACTGGTCGACCTCATTAGAAATAAAAACCCAAAAGATTAGATAGACAAACAAACAAACACATAAATGTGGAGAGAAGGGCAGTCCGCGCAGGAGCAAAGGTAAACAGCAGACAGACCTGAATCCTTATCTTTACAAGGACGACCTCAGAACTTTGTTAAGTTTGTCTCGGTGACGGATTATAGAAGGAAGGGCAGGCAACTGGTCGACTTCATTTAAATAAACAAATAAAAAATAAGATAAACTCTCAGGAATAGATAAATAATAACAAAAAAATTGTAAAGTGGAGAAAGCGAGAGCGCGCGAATGCACTCAAGCAAAAACAAACAGCACAGCACGATGCGTATTTTTTTTAAAATTGACAAAATTAATCAAAAATAAATCAAAAATAAAAATAAGTGGAAAAGGCGAGAGTGCGCGAGCAAACAGGAGCAAAGACAAGCAGCGCAGCTTGATGCGTAGTAAAAAAAATAATAAATAGACAGCGGGTCGACCTCATTAGAAATAAAAACCCAAAAGATTAGATAGACAAACAAACAAACACATAAATGTGGAGAGAAGGGCAGTGCGCGCAGGAGCAAAGGTAAACAGCAGACAGACCTGAATCCTTATCTTTACAAGGTCGACCTCAGAACTTTGTTCAGTTTGTCTCGGTGACGGATAATGGAAGGAAGGGCAGGCCACTGGTCGACTTCATTTAAATAAACAAATAAAAAATAAGATAAACTCTCAGGAATAGATAAATAATAACAAAGACATTGTAAAGTGGAGAAAGCGAGAGCGCGCGAATGCACTCAAGCAAACACAAACAGCACAGCACGATGCGTATTTTTTTTAAAATTGACAAAATAAATCAAAAATAAATCAAAAATAAAAATAAGTGGAAAAGGCGAGAGTGCGCGAGCACACAGGAGCAAAGACAAGCAGCGCAGCTTGATGCGTAGTAAAAAAAATAATAAATACACAACTGGTCGACCTCATTAGAAATAAAAACCCAAAAGATTAGATAGACAAACAAACAAACACATAAATGTGGAGAGAAGGGCAGTGCGCGCAGGAGCAAAGGTAAACAGCAGACAGACCTGAATCCTTATCTTTACAAGGTCGACCTCAGAACTTTGTTCAGTTGGTCTCGGTGACGGATAATGGAAGGAAGGGCAGGCAACTGGATGACTTCATTTAAATAAACAAATAAAAAATAAGATAAACTCTCAGGAATAGATAAATAATAACAAAAAAATTGTAAAGTGCAGAAAGCGAGAGCGCGCGAATGCACTCAAGCAAACACAAACAGCACAGCACGATGCGTATTTTTTTTTAAATTGAAAAAATAAATCAAAAATAAATCAAAAATAAAAATAAGTGGAACAGGCGAGAGTGCGCGAGCACACAGGAGCAAAGACAAGCAGCGCAGCTTGATGCGTAGTAAAAAAAATAATAAATAGACAACTGGTCGACCTCATTAGAAATAAAAACCCAAAAGATTAGATAGACAAACAAACAAACACATAAATGTGGAGAGAAGGGCAGTGCGCGCAGGAGCAAAGGTAAACAGAAGACAGACCTGAATCCTTATCATTACAAGGTCGACCTCAGAACTTTGTTCAGTTTGTCTCGGTGACGGATAATGGAAGGAAGGGCAGGCAACTGGTCGACTTCATTTAAATAAACAAATAAAAAATAAGATAAACTCTCAGTTATAGATAAATAATAACAAAAAAATTGTAAAGTGGAGAAAGCAAGAGCGTACGAATGCACTCAAGCAAACACAAACAGCACAGCACGATGCGTATTTTTTTTAAATTGACAAAATAAATCATAAATAATTCAAAAATAAAAATAAGTGGAAAAGGCGAGAGTGCGCGAGCACACAGGAGCAAAGACAAGCAGCGCAGCTTGATGCATAGTAAAAAAAATAATAAATAGACAACTGGTCGACCTCATTAGAAATAAAAACCCAAAAGAATAGATAGACAAACAAACAAACACATAAATGTGGAGAGAAGGGCAGTGCGCGCAGGAGCAAAGGTAAACAGCAGACAGACCTGAATCCTTATCTTTACAAGGTCGACCTCAGAACTTTGTTCAGTTTGTCTCGGTGACGGATAATGGAAGGAAGGGCAGGCAACTGGTCGACTTCATTTAAATAAACAAATAAAAAATAAGATTAACTCTCAGGAATAGATAAATAATAAGAAAAAAATTGTAAAGTGGAGAAAGCGAGAGCGCGCGAATGCACTCAAGCAAACACAAACCGCACAGCACGATGCGTATTTTTTTTTAAAATTGACAAAATAAATCAAAAATAAAAATAAGTGGAAAAGGCGAGAGTGCGCGAGCACACAGGAGCAAAGACAAGCGGCGCAGCTTGATGCGTAGTAAAAAAAATAATAAATAGACATCTGGTCGACTTCATTAGAAATAAAAACCCAAAAGATTAGATAGACAAACAAACAAACACATAAATGTGCAGAGAAGGGCAGTGCGCGCAGGAGCAAAGGTAAACAGCAGACAGACCTGAATCCTTATCTTTACAAGGTCGACCTCAGAACTTTGTTCAGTTTGTCTCGGTGACGGATAATGGAAGGAAGGGCAGGCAACTGGTCGACTTCATTTAAATAAACAAATAAAAAATAAGATAAACTCTCAGGAATAGATAAATAATAACAAAAAAATTGTAAAGTGGAGAAAGCGAGAGCGCGCGAATGCACTCAAGCAAACACAAATAGCACAGCACGATGCGTATTTTTTTTTAAAATTGACAAAATAAATCAAAAATAAAAATAAATGGAAAAGGCGAGAGTGCGCGAGCACACAGGAGCAAAGACAAGCAGCTCAGCTTGATGCGTAGTAAAAAAAATAATAAATAGACAACTGGTCGACCTCATTAGAAATAAAAAACCAAAAGATTAGATAGACAAACAAACAAACACATAAATGTGGAGAGAAGGGCAGTGCGCGCAGGAGCAAAGGTAAACAGCAGACAGACCTGAATCCTTATCTTTACAAGGTCGACCTCAGAACTTTGTTCAGTTTGTCTCGCTGACGGATAATGGAAGGAAGGGCAGGCAACTGGTCGACTTCATTTAAATAAACAAAAAATAAGATAAACTCTCAGGAATAGATAAATAATAACAAAAAATTGTAAAGTGGAGAAAGCGAGAGCGCGCGAATGCACTCAAGCAAACACAAACAGCACAAAACGATGCGTATTTTTTTAAATTGACAAAATAAATCAAAAATAAAAATAAGTGGAAAAGGCGAGAGTGCGCGAGCACACAGGAGCAAAGACAAGCAGCGCAGCTTGATGCGTAGTAAAAAAAATAATAAATAGACAACTGGTCGACCTCATTAGAAATAAAAACCCAAAAGATTAGATAGACAAACAAACAAACACATAAATGTGGAGAGAAGGGCAGTCCGCGCAGGAGCAAAGGTAAAGAGCAGACAGACCTGAATCCTTATCTTTACAAGGTCGACCTCAGAACTTTGTTCAGTTGGTCTCGGTGACGGATAATGGAAGGAAGGGCAGGCAACTGGTCGACTTCATTTAAATAAACAAATAAAAAATAAGATAAACTCTCAGGAATAGATAAATAATAACAAAAAAATTGTAATGTGCAGAAAGCAAGAGCGCGCGAATGCACTCAAGCAAACACAAACAGCACAGCACGATGCGTATTTTTTTTTTAAATTGAAAAAATAAATCAAAAATAAAAATAAGTGGAAAAGGCGAGAGTGCGCGAGCACACAGGAGCAAAGACAAGCACCGCAGCTTGATGCGTAGTAAAAAAAATAATAAATAGACAACTGGTCGACCTCATTAGAAATAAAAACCCAAAAGATTAGATAGACAAACAAACAAACACATAAATGTGGAGAGAAGGGCAGTGCGCGCAGGAGCAAAGGTAAACCGAAGACAGACCTGAATCCTTATCTTTACAAGGTCGACCTCAGAAATTTGTTCAGTTTGTCTCGGTGACGGATAATGGAAGGAAGGGCAGGCAACTGGTCGACTTCATTTAAATAAACAAATAAAAAATAAGATAAACTCTCAGGAATAGATAAATAATAACAAAAAAATTGTAAAGTGGAGAAAGCGAGAGCGCGCGAATGCACTCAAGCAAACACAAACAGCACAGCACGATGCGTATTTTTTTTTAAATTGACAAAATAAATCATAAATAAATCAACAATAAAAATAAGTGGAAAAGGCGAGAGTGCGCGAGCACACAGGAGCAAAGACAAGCAGCGCAGCTTGATGCATAGTAAAAAAAATAATAAATAGACAACAGGTCGACCTCATTAGAAATAAAAACCCAAAAGAATAGATAGACAAACAAACAAACACATAAATGTGGAGAGAAGGGCAGTGCGCACAGGAGCAAAGGTAAACAGCAGACAGACCTGAATCCTTATCTTTACAAGGTCGACCTCAGAACTTTGTTCAGTTTGTCTCGTTGACGGATAATGGAAGGAAGGGCAGGCAACTGGTCGACTTCATTTAAATAAACAAAAAATAAGATAAACTCTCAGGAATAGATAAATAATAACAAAAAAATTGTAAAGTGGAGAAAGCGAGTGCGCGCGAATGCACTCAAGCAAACACAAACAGCACAAAACGATGCGTATTTTTTTAAATTGACAAAATAAATCAAAAATAAAAATAAGTGGAATAGGCGAGAGTGCGCGAGCACACAGGAGCAAAGACAAGCAGCGCAGCTTGATGCGTAGTAAAAAAAATAATAAATAGACAACTGGTCGACCTCATTAGAAATAAAAACCCAAAAGATTAGATAGACAAACAAACAAACACATAAATGTGGAGAGAATGGCAGTCCGCGCAGGAGCAAAGGTAAACAGCAGACAGACCTGAATCCTTATCTTTACAAGGTCGACCTCAGAACTTTGTTCAGTTGGTCTCGGTGACGGATAATGGAAGGAAGGGCAGGCAACTGGTCGACTTCATTTAAATAAACAAATAAAAAATAAGATAAACTCTCAGGAATAGATAAATAATAACAAAAAAATTGTAATGTGCAGAAAGCGAGAGCGCGCGAATGCACTCAAGCAAACACAAACAGCACAGCACGATGCGTATTTTTTTTTAAATTGAAAAAATAAATCAAAAATAAATCAAAAATGAAAATAAGTGGAAAAGGCGAGAGTGCGCGAGCACACAGGAGCAAAGACAAGCACCGCAGCTTGATGCGTAGTAAAAAAAATAATAAATAGACAACTGGTCGACCTCATTAGAAATAAAAACCCAAAAGATTAGATAGACAAACAAACAAACACATAAATGTGGAGAGAAGGGCAGTGCGCGCAGGAGCAAAGGTAAACCGAAGACAGACCTGAATCCTTATCTTTACAAGGTCGACCTCAGAAATTTGTTCAGTTTGTCTCGGTGACGGATAATGGAAGGAAGGGCAGGCAACTGGTCGACTTCATTTAAATAAACAAATAAAAAATAAGATAAACTCTCAGGAATAGATAAATAATAACAAAAAAATTGTAAAGTGCAGAAAGCGAGAGCGCGCGAATGCACTCAAGCAAACACAAACAGCACAGCAGGATGCGTATTTTTTTTAAATTGACAAAATAAATCAAAAATAAATCAAAAATAAAAATAAGTGGAAAAGGCGAGAGTGCGCGAGCACACAGGAGCAAAGACAAGCAGCGCAGCTTGATGCGTAGTAAAAAAAATAATAAATACACAACTGGTCGACCTCATTAGAAATAAAAACCCAAAAGATTAGTTAGACAAACAAACAAACACATAAATGTGGAGAGAAGGGCAGTGCGCGCAGGAGCAAAGGTAAAGAGCAGACAGACCTGAATCCTTATCTTTACAAGGTCGACCTCAGAACTTTGTTCAGTTGGTCTCGGTGACGGATAATGGAAGGAAGGGCAGGCAACTGGTCGACTTCATTTAAATAAACAAATAAAAAATAAGATAAACTCTCAGGAATAGATAAATAATAACAAAAAAATTGTAATGTGCAGAAAGCAAGAGCGCGCGAATGCACTCAAGCAAACACAAACAGCACAGCACGATGCGTATTTTTTTTAAATTGAAAAAATAAATCAAAAATAAATCAAAAATAAAAATAAGTGGAAAAGGCGAGAGTGCGCGAGCACACAGGAGCAAAGACAAGCACCGCAGCTTGATGCGTAGTAAAAAAAATAATAAATAGACAACTGGTCGACCTCATTAGAAATAAAAACCCAAAAGATTAGATAGACAAACAAACAAACACATAAATGTGGAGAGAAGGGCAGTGCGCGCAGGAGCAAAGGTAAACCGAAGACAGACCTGAATCCTTATCTTTACAAGGTCGACCTCAGAAATTTGTTCAGTTTGTCTCGGTGACGGATAATGGAAGGAAGGGCAGGCAACTGGTCGACTTCATTTAAATAAACAAATAAAAAATAAGATAAACTCTCAGGAATAGATAAATATTAACAAAAAAATTGTAAAGTGGAGAAAGCGAGAGCGCGCGAATGCACTCAAGCAAACACAAACAGCACAGCACGATGCGTATTTTTTTTTAAATTGACAAAATAAATCATAAATAAATCAAAAATAAAAATAAGTGGAAAAGGCGAGAGTGCGCGAGCACACAGGAGCAAAGACAAGCAGCGCAGCTTGATGCATAGTAAAAAAAATAATAAATAGACAACAGGTCGACCTCATTAGAAATAAAAACCCAAAAGAATAGATAGACAAACAAACAAACACATAAATGTGGAGAGAAGGGCAGTGCGCACAGGAGCAAAGGTAAACAGCAGACAGACCTGAATCCTTATCTTTACAAGGTCGACCTCAGAACTTTGTTCAGTTTGTCTCGTTGACGGATAATGGAAGGAAGGGCAGGCAACTGGTCGACTTCATTTAAATAAACAAAAAATAAGATAAACTCTCAGGAATAGATAAATAATAACAAAAAAATTGTAAAGTGGAGAAAGCGAGTGCGCGCGAATGCACTCAAGCAAACACAAACAGCACAAAACGATGCGTATTTTTTTAAATTGACAAAATAAATCAAAAATAAAAATAAGTGGAAAAGGCGAGAGTGCGCGAGCACACAGGAGCAAAGACAAGCAGCGCAGCTTGATGCGTAGTAAAAAAAATAATAAATAGACAACTGGTCGACCTCATTAGAAATAAAAACCCAAAAGATTAGATAGACAAACAAACAAACACATAAATGTGGAGAGAATGGCAGTCCGCGCAGGAGCAAAGGTAAACAGCAGACAGACCTGAATCCTTATCTTTACAAGGTCGACCTCAGAACTTTGTTCAGTTGGTCTCGGTGACGGATAATGGAAGGAAGGGCAGGCAACTGGTCGACTTCATTTAAATAAACAAATAAAAAATAAGATAAACTCTCAGGAATAGATAAATAATAACAAAAAAATTGTAATGTGCAGAAAGCGAGAGCGCGCGAATGCACTCAAGCAAACACAAACAGCACAGCACGATGCGTATTTTTTTTTAAATTGAAAAAATAAATCAAAAATAAATCAAAAATGAAAATAAGTGGAAAAGGCGAGAGTGCGCGAGCACACAGGAGCAAAGACAAGCACCGCAGCTTGATGCGTAGTAAAAAAAATAATAAATAGACAACTGGTCGACCTCATTAGAAATAAAAACCCAAAAGATTAGATAGACAAACAAACAAACACATAAATGTGGAGAGAAGGGCAGTGCGCGCAGGAGCAAAGGTAAACCGAAGACAGACCTGAATCCTTATCTTTACAAGGTCGACCTCAGAAATTTGTTCAGTTTGTCTCGGTGACGGATAATGGAAGGAAGGGCAGGCAACTGGTCGACTTCATTTAAATAAACAAATAAAAAATAAGATAAACTCTCAGGAATAGATAAATAATAACAAAAAAATTGTAAAGTGCAGAAAGCGAGAGCGCGCGAATGCACTCAAGCAAACACAAACAGCACAGCAGGATGCGTATTTTTTTTAAATTGACAAAATAAATCAAAAATAAATCAAAAATAAAAATAAGTGGAAAAGGCGAGAGTGCGCGAGCACACAGGAGCAAAGACAAGCAGCGCAGCTTGATGCGTAGTAAAAAAAATAATAAATACACAACTGGTCGACCTCATTAGAAATAAAAACCCAAAAGATTAGTTAGACAAACAAACAAACACATAAATGTGGAGAGAAGGGCAGTGCGCGCAGGAGCAAAGGTAAAGAGCAGACAGACCTGAATCCTTATCTTTACAAGGTCGACCTCAGAACTTTGTTCAGTTGGTCTCGGTGACGGATAATGGAAGGAAGGGCAGGCAACTGGTCGACTTCATTTAAATAAACAAATAAAAAATAAGATAAACTCTCAGGAATAGATAAATAATAACAAAAAAATTGTAATGTGCAGAAAGCAAGAGCGCGCGAATGCACTCAAGCAAACACAAACAGCACAGCACGATGCGTATTTTTTTTTAAATTGAAAAAATAAATCAAAAATAAATCAAAAATAAAAATAAGTGGAAAAGGCGAGAGTGCGCGAGCACACAGGAGCAAAGACAAGCACCGCAGCTTGATGCGTAGTAAAAAAAATAATAAATAGACAACTGGTCGACCTCATTAGAAATAAAAACCCAAAAGATTAGATAGACAAACAAACAAACACATAAATGTGGAGAGAAGGGCAGTGCGCGCAGGAGCAGAGGTAAACCGAAGACAGACCTGAATCCTTATCTTTACAAGGTCGACCTCAGAAATTTGTTCAGTTTGTCTCGGTGACGGATAATGGAAGGAAGGGCAGGCAACTGGTCGACTTCATTTAAATAAACAAAAAATAAGATAAACTCTCAGGAATAGATAAATAATAACAAAAAAATTGTAAAGTGGAGAAAGCGAGTGCGCGCGAATGCACTCAAGCAAACACAAACAGCACAAAACGATGCGTATTTTTTTAAATTGACAAAATAAATCAAAAATAAAAATAAGTGGAAAAGGCGAGAGTGCGCGAGCACACAGGAGCAATGACAAGCAGCGCAGCTTGATGCGTAGTAAAAAAAATAATAAATAGACAACTGGTCGACCTCATTAGAAATAAAAACCCAAAAGATTAGATAGACAAACAAACAAACACATAAATGTGGAGAGAAGGGCAGTCCGCGCAGGAGCAAAGGTAAACAGCAGACAGACCTGAATCCTTATCTTTACAAGGTCGACCTCAGAACTTTGTTCAGTTGGTCTCGGTGACGGATAATGGAAGGAAGGGCAGGCAACTGGTCGACTTCATTTAAATAAACAAATAAAAAATAAGATAAACTCTCAGGAATAGATAAATAATAACAAAAAAATTGTAATGTGCAGAAAGCGAGAGCGCACGAATGCACTCAAGCAAACACAAACAGCACAGCACGATGCGTATTTTTTTTTAAATTGAAAAAATAAATCAAAAATAAATCAAAAATAAAAATAAGTGGAAAAGGCGAGAGTGCGCGAGCACACAGGAGCAAAGACAAGCACCGCAGCTTGATGCGTAGTAAAAAAAATAATAAATAGACAACTGGTCGACCTCATTAGAAATAAAAACCCAAAAGATTAGATAGACAAACAAACAAACACATAAATGTGGAGAGAAGGGCAGTGCGCACAGGAGCAAAGGTAAACCGAAGACAGACCTGAATCCTTATCTTTACAAGGTCGACCTCAGAAATTTGTTCAGTTTGTCTCGGTGACGGATAATGGAAGGAAGGGCAGGCAACTGGTCGACTTCATTTAAATAAACAAATAAAAAATAAGATAAACTCTCAGGAATAGATAAATAATAACAAAAAAATTGTAAAGTGCAGAAAGCGAGAGCGCGCGAATGCACTCAAGCAAACACAAACAGCACAGCACGATGCGTATTTTTTTTAAATTGACAAAATAAATCAAAAATAAATCAAAAATAAAAATAAGTGGAAAAGGCGAGAGTGCGCGAGCACACAGGAGCAAAGACAAGCAGCGCAGCTTGATGCGTAGTAAAAAAAATAATAAATACACAACTGGTCGACCTCATTAGAAATAAAAACCCAAAAGATTAGTTAGACAAACAAACAAACACATAAATGTGGAGAGAAGGGCAGTGCGCGCAGGAGCAAAGGTAAACAGCAGACAGACCTGAATCCTTATCTTTACAAGGTCGACCTCAGAACTTTGTTCAGTTTGTCTCGGTGACGGATAATGGAAGGAAGTGCAGGCAACTGGTCGACTTCATTAAAATAAACAAATAAAAAATAAGATAAACTCTCAGGAATAGATAAATAATAAGAAAAAATTGTAAAGTGGAGAAAGCGAGAGCGCGCGAATGCACTCAAGCAAACACAAACAGCACAGACGATGCATATTTTTTTTAAAATTGACAAAATAAATCAAAAATAAATCAAAAATAAAAATAAGTGGAAAAGGCGAGAGTGCGCGAGCACACAGTAGCAAAGACAAGCAGCGCAGCTTGATGCGTAGTAAAAAAAATAATAAATAGACAACTGGTCGACCTCATTAGAAATAAAAACCCAAAAGATTAGATAGACAAACAAACAAACACATAAATGTGGAGAGAAGGGCAGTGCGCGCAGGAGCAAAGGTAAACAGCAGACAGACCTGAATCCTTATCTTTACAAGGTCGACCTCAGAACTTTGTTCAGTTTGTCTCGGTGACGGATAATGGAAGGAAGGGCAGGCAACTGGTCGACTTCATTTAAATAAACAAATAAAAAATAAGATAAACTCTCAGAAATAGATAAATAATAACAAAAAAATTGTAAAGTGGAGAAAGCGAGAGCGCGCGAATGCACTCAAGCAAACACAAACAGCACAGCACGATGCGTATTTTTTTTTAAATTGACAAAATAAATCAAAAATAAAAATAAGTGGAAAAGGCGAGAGTGCGCGAGCACACAGGAGCAAAGACAAGCAGCGCAGCTTGATGCGTAGTAAAAAAAATAATAAATAGACAACTGGTCGACCTCATTAGAAATAAAAACCCAAAAGATTAGATAGACAAACAAACAAACACATAAATGTGGAGAGAAGGGCAGTCCGCGCAGGAGCAAAGGTAAACAGCAGACAGACCTGAATCCTTATCTTTACAAGGACGACCTCAGAACTTTGTTAAGTTTGTCTCGGTGACGGATTATAGAAGGAAGGGCAGGCAACTGGTCGACTTCATTTAAATAAACAAATAAAAAATAAGATAAACTCTCAGGAATAGATAAATAATAACAAAAAAATTGTAAAGTGGAGAAAGCGAGAGCGCGCGAATGCACTCAAGCAAAAACAAACAGCACAGCACGATGCGTATTTTTTTTAAAATTGACAAAATTAATCAAAAATAAATCAAAAATAAAAATAAGTGGAAAAGGCGAGAGTGCGCGAGCACACAGGAGCAAAGACAAGCAGCGCAGCTTGATGCGTAGTAAAAAAAATAATAAATAGAGAGCGGGTCGACCTCATTAGAAATAAAAACCCAAAAGATTAGATAGACAAACAAACAAACACATAAATGTGGAGAGAAGGGCAGTGCGCGCAGGAGCAAAGGTAAACAGCAGACAGACCTGAATCCTTATCTTTACAAGGTCGACCTCAGAACTTTGTTCAGTTTGTCTCGGTGACGGATAATGGAAGGAAGGGCAGGCCACTGGTCGACTTCATTTAAATAAACAAATAAAAAATAAGATAAACTCTCAGGAATAGATAAATAATAACAAAGACATTGTAAAGTGGAGAAAGCGAGAGCGCGCGAATGCACTCAAGCAAACACAAACAGCACAGCACGATGCGTATTTTTTTTAAAATTGACAAAATAAATCAAAAAAAAATCAAAAATAAAAATAAGTGGAAAAGGCGAGAGTGCGCGAGCACACAGGAGCAAAGACAAGCAGCGCAGCTTGATGCGTAGTAAAAAAAATAATAAATAGACAACTGGTCGACCTCATTAGAAATAAAAACCCAAAAGATTAGATAGACAAACAAACAAACACATAAATGTGGAGAGAAGGGCAGTGCGCGCAGGAGCAAAGGTAAACAGAAGACAGACCTGAATCCTTATCATTACAAGGTCGACCTCAGAACTTTGTTCAGTTTGTCTCGGTGACGGATAATGGAAGGAAGGGCAGGCAACAGGTCGACTTCATTTAAATAAACAAATAAAAAATAAGATAAACTCTCAGGAATAGATAAATAATAACAAAAAAATTGTAAAGTGGAGAAAGCGAGAGCGCGCGAATGCACTCAAGCAAACACAAATAGCACAGCACGATGCGTATTTTTTTTTTAAATTGACAAAATAAATCAAAAATAAAAATAAATGGAAAAGGCGAGAGTGCGCGAGCACACAGGAGCAAAGACAAGCAGCGCAGCTTGATGCGTAGTAAAAAAAATAATAAATAGACAACTGGTCGACCTCATTAGAAATAAAAAACCAAAAGATTAGATAGACAAACAAACAAACCCATAAATGTGGAGAGAAGGGCAGTGCGCGCAGGAGCAAAGGTAAACAGCAGACAGACCTGAATCCTTATCTTTACAAGGTCGACCTCAGAACTTTGTTCAGTTTGTCTCGCTGACGGATAATGGAAGGAAGGGCAGGCAACTGGTCGACTTCATTTAAATAAACAAAAAATAAGATAAACTCTCAGGAATAGATAAATAATAACAAAAAATTGTAAAGTGGAGAAAGCGAGAGCGCGCGAATGCACTCAAGCAAACACAAACAGCACAAAACGATGCGTATTTTTTTTAAATTGACAAAATAAATCAAAAATAAAAATAAGTGGAAAAGGCGAGAGTGCGCGAGCACACAGGAGCAAAGACAAGCAGCGCAGCTTGATGCGTAGTAAAAAAAATAATAAATAGACAACTGGTCGACCTCATTAGAAATAAAAACCCAAAAGATTAGATAGACAAACAAACAAACACATAAATGTGGAGAGAAGGGCAGTCCGCGCAGGAGCAAAGGTAAACAGCAGACAGACCTGAATCCTTATCTTTACAAGGTCGCCCTCAGAACTTTGTTCAGTTGGTCTCGGTGACGGATAATGGAAGGAAGGGCAGGCAACTGGTCGACTTCATTTAAATAAACAAATAAAAAATAAGATAAACTCTCAGGAATAGATAAATAATAACAAAAAAATTGTAATGTGCAGAAAGCAAGAGCGCGCGAATGCACTCAAGCAAACACAAACAGCACAGCACGATGCGTATTTTTTTTTAAATTGAAAAAATAAATCAAAAATAAATCAAAAATAAAAATAAGTGGAAAAGGCGAGAGTGCGCGAGCACACAGGATCAAAGACAAGCACCGCATCTTGATGCGTAGTAAAAAAAATAATAAATAGACAACTGGTCGACCTCATTAGAAATAAAAACCCAAAAGATTAGATAGACAAACAAACAAACACATAAATGTGGAGAGAAGGGCAGTGCGCGCAGGAGCAAAGGTAAACCGAAGACAGACCTGAATCCTTATCTTTACAAGGTCGACCTCAGAAATTTGTTCAGTTTGTCTCGGTGACGGATAATGGAAGGAAGGGCAGGCAACTGGTCGACTTCATTTAAATAAACAAATAAAAAATAACATAAACTCTCAGGAATAGATAAATAATAACAAAAAAATTGTAAAGTGGAGAAAGCGAGAGCGCGCGAATGCACTCAAGCAAACACAAACAGCACAGCACGATGCGTATTTTTTTTTAAATTGACAAAATAAATCATAAATAAATCAAAAATAAAAATAAGTATAAAAGGCGAGAGTGCGCGAGCACACAGGAGCAAAGACAAGCAGCGCAGCTTGATGCATAGTAAAAAAAATAATAAATAGACAACAGGTCGACCTCATTAGAAATAAAAACCCAAAAGAATAGATAGACAAACAAACAAACACATAAATGTGGAGAGAAGGGCAGTGCGCACAGGAGCAAAGGTAAACAGCAGACAGACCTGAATCCTTATCTTTACAAGGTCGACCTCAGAACTTTGTTCAGTTTGTCTCGTTGACGGATAATGGAAGGAAGGGCAGGCAACTGGTCGACTTCATTTAAATAAACAAAAAATAAGATAAACTCTCAGGAATAGATAAATAATAACAAAAAAATTGTAAAGTGGAGAAAGCGAGTGCGCGCGAATGCACTCAAGCAAACACAAACAGCACAAAACGATGCGTATTTTTTTAAATTGACAAAATAAATCAAAAATAAAAATAAGTGGAAAAGGCGAGAGTGCGCGAGCACACAGGAGCAAAGACAAGCAGCGCAGCTTGATGCGTAGTAAAAAAAATAATAAATAGACAACTGGTCGACCTCATTAGAAATAAAAACCCAAAAGATTAGATAGACAAACAAACAAACACATAAATGTGGAGAGAATGGCAGTCCGCGCAGGAGCAAAGGTAAACAGCAGACAGACCTGAATCCTTATCTTTACAAGGTCGACCTCAGAACTTTGTTCAGTTGGTCTCGGTGACGGATAATGGAAGGAAGGGCAGGCAACTGGTCGACTTCATTTAAATAAACAAATAAAAAATAAGATAAACTCTCAGGAATAGATAAATAATAACAAAAAAATTGTAATGTGCAGAAAGCGAGAGCGCGCGAATGCACTCAAGCAAACACAAACAGCACAGCACGATGCGTATTTTTTTTTAAATTGAAAAAATAAATCAAAAATAAATCAAAAATGAAAATAAGTGGAAAAGGCGAGAGTGCGCGAGCACACAGGAGCAAAGACAAGCACCGCAGCTTGATGCGTAGTAAAAAAAATAATAAATAGACAATTGGTCGACCTCATTAGAAATAAAAACCCAAAAGATTAGATAGACAAACAAACAAACACATAAATGTGGAGAGAAGGGCAGTGCGCGCAGGAGCAAAGGTAAACCGAAGACAGACCTGAATCCTTATCTTTACAAGGTCGACCTCAGAACTTTGTTCAGTTTGTCTCGGTGACGGACAATGGAAGGAAGTGCAGGCAACTGGTCGACTTCATTAAAATAAACAAATAAAAAATAAGATAAACTCTCAGGAATAGATAAATAATAAGAAAAAATTGTAAAGTGGAGAAAGCGAGAGCGCGCGAATGCACTCAAGCAAACACAAACAGCACAGACGATGCATATTTTTTTTAAAATTGACAAAATAAATCAAAAATAAATCAAAAATAAAAATAAGTGGAAAAGGCGAGAGTGCGCGAGCACACAGTAGCAAAGACAAGCAGCGCAGCTTGATGCGTAGTAAAAAAAATAATAAATAGACAACTGGTCGACCTCATTAGAAATAAAAACCCAAAAGATTAGATAGACAAACAAACAAACACATAAATGTGGAGAGAAGGGCAGTGCGCGCAGGAGCAAAGGTAAACAGCAGACAGACCTGAATCCTTATCTTTACAAGGTCGACCTCAGAACTTTGTTCAGTTTGTCTCGGTGACGGATAATGGAAGGAAGGGCATACAACTGGTCGACTTCATTTAAATAAACAAATAAAAAATAAGATAAACTCTCAGAAATAGATAAATAATAACAAAAAAATTGTAAAGTGGAGAAAGCGAGAGCGCGCGAATGCACTCAAGCAAACACAAACAGCACAGCACGATGCGTATTTTTTTTTTAAATTGACAAAATAAATCAAAAATAAAAATAAGTGGAAAAGGCGAGAGTGCGCGAGCACACAGGAGCAAAGACAAGCAGCGCAGCTTGATGCGTAGTAAAAAAAATAATAAATAGACAACTGGTCGACCTCATTAGAAATAAAAACCCAAAAGATTAGATAGACAAACAAACAAACACATAAATGTGGAGAGAAGGGCAGTCCGCGCAGGAGCAAAGGTAAACAGCAGACAGACCTGAATCCTTATCTTTACAAGGTCGACCTCAGAACTTTGTTCAGTTGGTCTCGGTGACGGATAATGGAAGGAAGGGCAGGCAACTGGTCGACTTCATTTAAATAAACAAATAAAAAATAAGATAAACTCTCAGGAATAGATAAATAATAACAAAAAAATTGTAAAGTGCAGAAAGCGAGAGCGCGCGAATGCACTCAAGCAAACACAAACAGCACAGCACGAAGCGTATTTTTTTTTAAATTGAAAAAATAAATCAAAAATAAATCAAAAATAAAAATAAGTGGAAAAGGCGAGAGTGCGCGAGCACACAGGAGCAAAGACAAGCACCGCAGCTTGATGCGTAGTAAAAAAAATAATAAATAGACAACTGGTCGACCTCATTAGAAATAAAAACCCAAAAGATTAGATAGACAAACAAACAAACACATAAATGTGGAGAGAAGGGCAGTGCGCGCAGGAGCAAAGGTAAACCGAAGACAGACCTGAATCCTTATCTTTACAAGGTCGACCTCAGAAATTTGTTCAGTTTGTCTCGGTGACGGATAATGGAAGGAAGGGCAGGCAACTGGTCGACTTCATTTAAATAAACAAATAAAAAATAAGATAAACTCTCAGGAATAGATAAATAATAACAAAAAAATTGTAAAGTGCAGAAAGCGAGAGCGCGCGAATGCACTCAAGCAAACACAAACAGCACAGCACGATGCGTATTTTTTTTAAATTGACAAAATAAATCAAAAATAAATCAAAAATAAAAATAAGTGGAAAAGGCGAGAGTGCGCGAGCACACAGGAGCAAAGACAAGCAGCGCAGCTTGATGCGTAGTAAAAAAAATAATAAATACACAACTGGTCGACCTCATTAGAAATAAAAACCCAAAAGATTAGTTAGACAAACAAACAAACACATAAATGTGGAGAGAAGGGCAGTGCGCGCAGGAGCAAAGGTAAACAGCAGACAGACCTGAATCCTTATCTTTACAAGGTCGACCTCAGAACTTTGTTCAGTTTGTCTCGGTGACGGATAATGGAAGGAAGTGCAGGCAACGGGTCGACTTCATTAAAATAAACAAATAAAAAATAAGATAAACTCTCAGGAATAGATAAATAATAAGAAAAAATTGTAAAGTGGAGAAAGCGAGAGCGCGCGAATGCACTCAAGCAAACACAAACAGCACAGACGATGCATATTTTTTTTTAAAATTGACAAAATAAATCAAAAATAAATCAAAAATAAAAATAAGTGGAAAAGGCGAGAGTGCGCGAGCACACAGTAGCAAAGACAAGCAGCGCAGCTTGATGCGTAGTAAAAAAAATAATAAATAGACAACTGGTCGACCTCATTAGAAATAAAAACCCAAAAGATTAGATAGACAAACAAACAAACACATAAATGTGGAGAGAAGGGCAGTGCGCGCAGGAGCAAAGGTAAACAGCAGACAGACCTGAATCCTTATCTTTACAAGGTCGACCTCAGAACTTTGTTCAGTTTGTCTCGGTGACGGATAATGGAAGGAAGGGCAGGCAACTGGTCGACTTCATTTAAATAAACAAATAAAAAATAAGATAAACTCTCAGAAATAGATAAATAATAACAAAAAAATTGTAAAGTGGAGAAAGCGAGAGCGCGCGAAAGCACTCAAGCAAACACAAACAGCACAGCACGATGCGTATTTTTTTTTTAAATTGACAAAATAAATCAAAAATAAAAATAAGTGGAAAAGGCGAGAGTGCGCGAGCACACAGGAGCAAAGACAAGCAGCGCAGCTTGATGCGTAGTAAAAAAAATAATTAATAGACAACTGGTGGACCTCATTAGAAATAAAAACCCAAAAGATTAGATAGACAAACAAACAAACACATAAATGTGGAGAGAAGGGCAGTCCGCGCAGGAGCAAAGGTAAACAGCAGACAGACCTGAATCCTTATCTTTACAAGGACGACCTCAGAACTTTGTTAAGTTTGTCTCGGTGACGGATTATAGAAGGAAGGGCAGGCAACTGGTCGACTTCATTTAAATAAACAAATAAAAAATAAGATAAACTCTCAGGAATAGATAAATAATAACAAAAAAATTGTAAAGTGGAGAAAGCGAGAGCGCGCGAATGCACTCAAGCAAAAACAAACAGCACAGCACGATGCGTATTTTTTTTTAAAATTGACAAAATTAATAAAAAATAAATCAAAAATAAAAATAAGTGGAAAAGGCGAGAGTGCGCGAGCACACAGGAGCAAAGACAAGCAGCGCAGCTTGATGCGTAGTAAAAAAAATAATAAATAGACAGCGGGTCGACCTCATTAGAAATAAAAACCCAAAAGATTAGATAGACAAACAAACAAACACATAAATGTGGAGAGAAGGGCAGTGCGCACAGGAGCAAAGGTAAACAGCAGACAGACCTGAATCCTTATCTTTACAAGGTCGACCTCAGAACTTTGTTCAGTTTTTCTCGGTGACGGATAATGGAAGGAAGGGCAGGCCACTGGTCGACTTCATTTAAATAAACAAATAAAAAATAAGATAAACTCTCAGGAATAGATAAATAATAACAAAGAAATTGTAAAGTGGAGAAAGCGAGAGCGCGCGAATGCACTCAAGCAAACACAAACAGCACAGCACGATGCGTATTTTTTTTAAATTGACAAAATAAATCAAAAATAAATCAAAAATAAAAATAAGTGGAAAAGGCGAGAGTGCGCGAGCACACAGGAGCAAAGACAAGCAGCGCAGCTTGATGCGTAGTAAAAAAAATAATAAATACACAACTGGTCGACCTCATTAGAAATAAAAACCCAAAAGATTAGATAGACAAACAAACAAACACATAAATGTGGAGAGAAGGGCAGTGCGCGCAGGAGCAAAGGTAAACAGCAGACAGACCTGAATCCTTATCTTTACAAGGTCGACCTCAGAACTTTGTTCAGTTGGTCTCGGTGACGGATAATGGAAGGAAGGGCAGGCAACTGGATGACTTCATTTAAATAAACAAATAAAAAATAAGATAAACTCTCAGGAATAGATAAATAATAACAAAAAAATTGTAAAGTGCAGAAAGCGAGAGCGCGCGAATGCACTCAAGCAAACACAAACAGCACAGCACGAGGCGTATTTTTTTTTAAATTGAAAAAATAAATAAAAAATAAATCAAAAATAAAAATAAGTGGAAAAGGCGAGAGTGCGCGAACACACAGGAGCAAAGACAAGCAGCGCAGCTTGATGCGTAGTAAAAAAAATAATAAATAGACAACTGGTCGACCTCATTAGAAATAAAAACCCAAAAGATTAGATAGACACACAAACAAACACATAAATGTGGAGAGAAGGGCAGTGCGCGCAGGAGCAAAGGTAAACAGAAGACAGACCTGAATCCTTATCATTACAAGGTCGACCTCAGAACTTTGTTCAGTTTGTCTCGGTGACGGATAAGGGAAGGAAGGGCAGGCAACTGGTCGACTTCATTTAAATAAACAAATAAAAAATAAGATAAACTCTCAGGAATAGATAAATAATAACAAAAAAATTGTAAAGTGGAGAAAGCAAGAGCGTACGAATGCACTCAAGCAAACACAAACAGCACAGCACGATGCGTATTTTTTTTTTAAATTGACAAAATAAATCATAAATAAATCAAAAATAAAAATAAGTGGAAAAGGCGAGAGTGCGCGAGCACACAGGAGCAAAGACAAGCAGCGCAGCTTGATGCATAGTAAAAAAAATAATAAATAGACAACTGGTCGACCTCATTAGAAATAAAAACCCAAAAGAATAGATAGACAAACAAACAAACACATAAATGTGGAGAGAAGGGCAGTGCGCGCAGGAGCAAAGGTAAACAGCAGACAGACCTGAATCCTTATCTTTACAAGGTCGACCTCAGAACTTTGTTCAGTTTGTCTCGGTGACGGATAATGGAAGGAAGGGCAGGCAACTGGTCGACTTCATTTAAATAAACAAATAAAAAATAAGATAAACTCTCAGGAATAGATAAATAATAACAAAAAAATTGTAAAGTGGAGAAAGCGAGAGCGCGCGAATGCACTCAAGCAAACACAAATAGCACAGCACGATGCGTATTTTTTTTTAAAATTGACAAAATAAATCAAAAATAAAAATAAATGGAAAAGGCGAGAGTGCGCGAGCACACAGGAGCAAAGACAAGCAGCGCAGCTTGATGCGTAGTAAAAAAAATAATAAATAGACAACTGGTCGACCTCATTAGAAATAAAAAACCAAAAGATTAGATAGACAAACAAACAAACACATAAATGTGGAGAGAAGGGCAGTGCGCGCAGGAGCAAATGTAAACAGCGGACAGACCTGAATCCTTATCTTTACAAGGTCGACCTCAGAACTTTGTTCAGTTTGTCTCGCTGACGGATAATGGAAGGAAGGGCAGGCAACTGGTCGACTTCATTTAAATAAACAAAAAATAAGATAAACTCTCAGGAATAGATAAATAATAACAAAAAATTGTAAAGTGGAGAAAGCGAGAGCGCGCGAATGCACTCAAGCAAACACAAACAGCACAAAACGATGCGTATTTTTTTTAAATTGACAAAATAAATCAAAAATAAAAATAAGTGGAAAAGGCGAGAGTGCGCGAGCACACAGGAGCAAAGACAAGCAGCGCAGCTTGATGCGTAGTAAAAAAAATAATAAATAGACAACTGGTCGACCTCATTAGAAATAAAAACCCAAAAGATTAGATAGACAAACAAACAAACACATAAATGTGGAGAGAAGGGCAGTGCGCGCAGGAGCAAAGGTAAACAGCCGACAGACCTGAATCCTTATCTTTACAAGGTCGACCTCAGAACTTTGTTCAGTTGGTCTCGGTGACGGATAATGGAAGGAAGGGCAGGCAACTGGTCGACTTCATTTAAATAAACAAATAAAAAATAAGATAAACTCTCAGGAATAGATAAATAATAACAAAAAAATTGTAAAGTGGAGAAAGCGAGAGCGCGCGAATGCACTCAAGCAAACACAAACAGCACAGCACGATGCGTATTTTTTTTTAAATTGAAAAAATAAATCAAAAATAAAAATAAGTGGAAAAGGCGAGAGTGCGCGAGCACACAGGAGCAAAGACAAGCACCGCAGCTTGATGCGTAGTAAAAAAAATAATAAATAGACAACTGGTCGACCTCATTAGAAATAAAAACCCAAAAGATTAGATAGACAAACAAACAAACACATAAATGTGGAGAGAAGGGCAGTGCGCGCAGGAGCAAAGGTAAACCGAAGACAGACCTGAATCCTTATCTTTACAAGGTCGACCTCAGAATTTTGTTCAGTTTGTCTCGGTGACGGATAATGGAAGGAAGGGCAGGCAACTGGTCGACTTCATTTAAATAAACAAATAAAAAATAAGATAAACTCTCAGGAATAGATAAATAATAACAAAAAAATTGTAAAGTGGAGAAAGCGAGAGCGCGCGAATGCACTCAAGCAAACACAAACAGCACAGCACGATGCGTATTGTTTTTTAAATTGACAAAATAAATCATAAATAAATCAAAAATAAAAATAAGTGAAAAAGGCGAGAGTGCGCGAGCACACAGGAGCAAAGACAAGCAGCGCAGCTTGATGCATAGTAAAAAAAATAATAAATAGACAACAGGTCGACCTCATTAGAAATAAAAACCCAAAAGAATAGATAGACAAACAAACAAACACATAAATGTGGAGAGAAGGGCAGTGCGAACAGGAGCAAAGGTAAACAGCAGACAGACCTGAATCCTTATCTTTACAAGGTCGACCTCAGAACTTTGTTCAGTTTGTCTCGTTGACGGATAATGGAAGGAAGGGCAGGCAACTGGTCGACTTCATTTAAATAAACAAAAAATAAGATAAACTCTCAGGAATAGATAAATAATAACAAAAAAATTGTAAAGTGGAGAAAGCGAGTGCGCGCGAATGCACTCAAGCAAACACAAACAGCACAAAACGATGCGTATTTTTTTAAATTCACAAAATAAATCAAAAATAAAAATAAGTGGAGAAGGCGAGAGTGCGCGAGCACACAGGAGCAAAGACAAGCAGCGCAGCTTGATGCGTAGTAAAAAAAATAATAAATAGACAACTGGTCGACCTCATTAGAAATAAAAACCCAAAAGATTAGATAGACAAACAAACAAACACATAAATGTGGAGAGAAGGGCAGTCCGCGCAGGAGCAAAGGTAAACAGCAGACAGACCTGAATCCTTATCTTTACAAGGTCGACCTCAGAACTTTGTTCAGTTGGTCTCGGTGACGGATAATGGAAGGAAGGGCAGGCAACTGGTCGACTTCATTTAAATAAACAAATAAAAAATAAGATAAACTCTCAGGAATAGATAAATAATAACAAAATAATTGTAATGTGCAGAAAGCGAGAGCGCGCGAATGCACTCAAGCAAACACAAACAGCACAGCACGATGCGTATTTTTTTTTAAATTGAAAAAATAAATCAAAAATAAATCAAAAATAAAAATAAGTGGAAAAGGCGAGAGTGCGCGAGCACACAGGAGCAAAGACAAGCACCGCAGCTTGATGCGTAGTAAAAAAAATAATAAATAGACAACTGGTCGACCTCATTAGAAATAAAAACCCAAAAGATTAGATAGACAAACAAACAAACACATAAATGTGGAGAGAAGGGCAGTGCGCGCAGGAGCAAAGGTAAACCGAAGACAGACCTGAATCCTTATCTTTACAAGGTCGACCTCAGAAATTTGTTCAGTTTGTCTCGGTGACGGATAATGGAAGGAAGGGCAGGCAACTGGTGGACTTCATTTAAATAAACAAATAAAAAATAAGATAAACTCTCAGGAATAGATAAATAATAACAAAAAAATTGTAAAGTGGAGAAAGCGAGAGCGCGCGAATGCACTCAAGCAAAAACAAACAGCACAGCACGATGCGTATTTTTTTTTAAAATTGACAAAATTAATCAAAAATAAATCAAAAATAAAAATAAGTGGAAAAGGCGAGAGTGTGCGAGCACACAGGAGCAAAGACAAGCAGCGCAGCTTGATGCGTAGTAAAAAAAATAATAAATAGACAGCGGGTCGACCTCATTAGAAATAAAAACCCAAAAGATTAGATAGACAAACAAACAAACACATAAATGTGGAGAGAAGGGCAGTGCGCGCAGGAGCAAAGGTAAACAGCAGACAGACCTGAATCCTTATCTTTACAAGGTCGACCTCAGAATTTTGTTCAGTTTGTCTCGGTGACGGATAATGTAAGGAAGGGCAGGCAACTGGTCGACTTCATTTAAATAAACAAATAAAAAATAAGATAAACACTCAGGAATAGATAAATAATAACAAAAAAATTGTAAAGTGCAGAAAGCGAGAGCGCGCGAATGCACTCAAGCAAACACAAACAGCACAGCACGATGCGTATTTTTTTTTAAAATTGACAAAATAAATCAAAAATAAATCAAAAATAAAAATAAGTGGAAAAGGCGAGAGTGCGCGAGCACACAGGAGCAAAGTCAGGCAGCGCAGCTTGATGCGTAGTAAAAAAAATAATAAATAGACAACTGGTCGACCTCATTAGAAATAAAAACCCAAAAGATTAGATAGACAAACAAACAAACACATAAATGTGGAGAGAAGTGCAGTGCGCGCAGGAGCAAAGGTAAACAGCAGACAGACCTGAATCCTTATCTTTACAAGGTCGACCTCAGAACTTTGTTCAGTTTGTCTCGGTGACGGATAATGGAAGTAAGGGCAGGCAACTGGTCGAATTCATTTAAATAAACAATTAAAAAAATGATAAACTCTCAGGAATAGATAAATAATAACAAAAAATTGTAAAGTGGAGAAAGCGAGAGTGCGCGAATTCACTCAAGCAAACACAAACAGCACAGCACGATGCGTATTTTTTTTAAAATTGACAAAATAAATCAAAAATAAAAATAAATGGAAAAGGCGAGAGTGCGCGAGCACACAGGAGCAAAGACAAGCAGCGCAGCTTGATGCGTAGTAAAAAAAATAATAAATAGACAACTGGTCGACCTCATTAGAAATAAAAAACCAAAAGATTAGATAGACAAACAAACAAACACATAAATGTGGAGAGAAGGGCAGTGCGCGCAGGAGCAAAGGTAAACAGCAGACAGACCTGAATCCTTATCTTTACAAGGTCGACCTCAGAACTTTGTTCAGTTTGTCTCGCTGACGGATAATGGAAGGAAGGGCAGGCAACTGGTCGACTTCATTTAAATAAACAAAAAATAAGATAAACTCTCAGGAATAGATAAATAATAACAAAAAATTGTAAAGTGGAGAAAGCGAGAGCGCGCGAATGCACTCAAGCAAACACAAACAGCACAAAACGATGCGTATTTTTTTTAAATTGACAAAATAAATCAAAAATAAAAATAAGTGGAAAAGGCGAGAGTGCGCGAGCACACAGGAGCAAAGACAAGCAGCGCAGCTTGATGCGTAGTAAAAAAAATAATAAATAGACAACTGGTCGACCTCATTAGAAATAAAAACCCAAAAGATTAGATAGACAAACAAACAAACACATAAATGTGGAGAGAAGGGCAGTCCGCGCAGGAGCAAAGGTAAACAGCAGACAGACCTGAATCCTTATCTTTACAAGGTCGACCTCAGAACTTTGTTCAGTTGGTCTCGGTGACGGATAATGGAAGGAAGGGCAGGCAACTGGTCGACTTCATTTAAATAAACAAATAAAAAATAAGATAAACTCTCAGGAATAGATAAATAATAACAAAAAAATTGTAATGTGCAGAAAGCAAGAGCGCGCGAATGCACTCAAGCAAACACAAACAGCACAGCACGATGCGTATTTTTTTTTAAATTGAAAAAATAAATCAAAAATAAAAATAAGTGGAAAAGGCGAGAGTGCGCGAGCACACAGGAGCAAAGACAAGCACCGCAGCTTGATGCGTAGTAAAAAAAATAATAAATAGACAACTGGTCGACCTCATTAGAAATAAAAACCCAAAAGATTAGATAGACAAACAAACAAACACATAAATGTGGAGAGAAGGGCAGTGCGCGCAGGAGCAAAGGTAAACCGAAGACAGACCTGAATCCTTATCTTTACAAGGTCGACCTCAGAATTTTGTTCAGTTTGTCTCGGTGACGGATAATGGAAGGAAGGGCAGGCAACTGGTCGACTTCATTTAAATAAACAAATAAAAAATAAGATAAACTCTCAGGAATAGATAAATAATAACAAAAAAATTGTAAAGTGGAGAAAGCGAGAGCGCGCGAATGCACTCAAGCAAACACAAACAGCACAGCACGATGCGTATTGTTTTTTAAATTGACAAAATAAATCATAAATAAATCAAAAATAAAAATAAGTGAAAAAGGCGAGAGTGCGCGAGCACACAGGAGCAAAGACAAGCAGCGCAGCTTGATGCATAGTAAAAAAAATAATAAATAGACAACAGGTCGACCTCATTAGAAATAAAAACCCAAAAGAATAGATAGACAAACAAGCAAACACATAAATGTGGAGAGAAGGGCAGTGCGAACAGGAGCAAAGGTAAACAGCAGACAGACCTGAATCCTTATCTTTACAAGGTCGACCTCAGAACTTTGTTCAGTTTGTCTCGTTGACGGATAATGGAAGGAAGGGCAGGCAACTGGTCGACTTCATTTAAATAAACAAAAAATAAGATAAACTCTCAGGAATAGATAAATAATAACAAAAAAATTGTAAAGTGGAGAAAGCGAGTGCGCGCGAATGCACTCAAGCAAACACAAACAGCACAAAACAATGCGTATTTTTTTAAATTCACAAAATAAATCAAAAATAAAAATAAGTGGAGAAGGCGAGAGTGCGCGAGCACACAGGAGCAAAGACAAGCAGCGCAGCTTGATGCGTAGTAAAAAAAATAATAAATAGACAACTGGTCGACCTCATTAGAAATAAAAACCCAAAAGATTAGATAGACAAACAAACAAACACATAAATGTGGAGAGAAGGGCAGTCCGCGCAGGAGCAAAGGTAAACAGCAGACAGACCTGAATCCTTATCTTTACAAGGTCGACCTCAGAACTTTGTTCAGTTGGTCTCGGTGACGGATAATGGAAGGAAGGGCAGGCAACTGGTCGACTTCATTTAAATAAACAAATAAAAAATAAGATAAACTCTCAGGAATAGATAAATAATAACAAAAAAATTGTAATGTGCAGAAAGCGAGAGCGCGCGAATGCACTCAAGCAAACACAAACAGCACAGCACGATGCGTATTTTTTTTTAAATTGAAAAAATAAATCAAAAATAAATCAAAAATAAAAATAAGTGGAAAAGGCGAGAGTGCGCGAGCACACAGGAGCAAAGACAAGCACCGCAGCTTGATGCGTAGTAAAAAAAATAATAAATAGACAACTGGTCGACCTCATTAGAAATAAAAACCCAAAAGATTAGATAGACAAACAAACAAACACATAAATGTGGAGAGAAGGGCAGTGCGCGCAGGAGCAAAGGTAAACCGAAGACAGACCTGAATCCTTATCTTTACAAGGTCGACCTCAGAAATTTGTTCAGTTTGTCTCGGTGACGGATAATGGAAGGAAGGGCAGGCAACTGGTGGACTTCATTTAAATAAACAAATAAAAAATAAGATAAACTCTCAGGAATAGATAAATAATAACAAAAAAATTGTAAAGTGGAGAAAGCGAGAGCGCGCGAATGCACTCAAGCAAAAACAAACAGCACAGCACGATGCGTATTTTTTTTTAAAATTGACAAAATTAATCAAAAATAAATCAAAAATAAAAATAAGTGGAAAAGGCGAGAGTGTGCGAGCACACAGGAGCAAAGACAAGCAGCGCAGCTTGATGCGTAGTAAAAAAAATAATAAATAGACAGCGGGTCGACCTCATTAGAAATAAAAACCCAAAAGATTAGATAGACAAACAAACAAACACATAAATGTGGAGAGAAGGGCAGTGCGCGCAGGAGCAAAGGTAAACAGCAGACAGACGTGAATCCTTATCTTTACAAGGTCGACCTCAGAATTTTGTTCAGTTTGTCTCGGTGACGGATAATGTAAGGAAGGGCAGGCAACTGGTCGACTTCATTTAAATAAACAAATAAAAAATAAGATAAACACTCAGGAATAGATAAATAATAACAAAAAAATTGTAAAGTGCAGAAAGCGAGAGCGCGCGAATGCACTCAAGCAAACACAAACAGCACAGCACGATGCGTATTTTTTTTTAAAATTGACAAAATAAATCAAAAATAAATCAAAAATAAAAATAAGTGGAAAAGGCGAGAGTGCGCGAGCACACAGGAGCAAAGTCAGGCAGCGCAGCTTGATGCGTAGTAAAAAAAATAATAAATAGACAACTGGTCGACCTCATTAGAAATAAAAACCCAAAAGATTAGATAGACAAACAAACAAACACATAAATGTGGAGAGAAGTGCAGTGCGCGCAGGAGCAAAGGTAAACAGCAGACAGACCTGAATCCTTATCTTTACAAGGTCGACCTCAGAACTTTGTTCAGTTTGTCTCGGTGACGGATAATGGAAGTAAGGGCAGGCAACTGGTCGAATTCATTTAAATAAACAATTAAAAAAATGATAAACTCTCAGGAATAGATAAATAATAACAAAAAATTGTAAAGTGGAGAAAGCGAGAGTGCGCGAATGCACTCAAGCAAACACAAACAGCACAGCACGATGCGTATTTTATTTTTAAAATTGACAAAATAAATCAAAAATAAATCAAAAATATAAATAAGTGGAAAAGGCGAGAGTGCGCGAGCACACAGGAGCAAAGACAAGCAGCCCAGCTTGATGCGTAGTAAAAAAAATAATAAATAGACAACTGGTCGACCTCATTAGAAATAAAAACCCAAAAGATTAGATAGACAAACAAACAAACACATAAATGTGGAGAGAAGGGCAGTGCGCGCAGGAGCAAAGGTAAACAGCAGACAGACCTGAATCCTTATCTTTACAAGGTCGACCTCAGAACTTTGTTCAGTTTGTCTCGGTGACGGATAATGGAAGGAAGTGCAGGCAACTAGTCGACTTCATTAAAATAAACAAATGAAAAATAAGATAAACTCTCAGGAATAGATAAATAATAAGAAAAAAATTGTAAAGTGGAGAAAGCGAGAGCGCGCAAATGCACTCAAGCAAACACAAACAGCACAGCACGATGCGTATTTTTTTTTAAAATTGACAAAATAAATCAAAAATAAAAATAAGTGGAAAAGGCGAGATTGCGCGAGCACACAGGAGCAAAGACAAGCAGCGCAGCTTGATGCGTAGTAAAAAAAATAATAAATAGACAACTGGTCGACCTCATTAGAAATAAAAACCCAAAAGATTAGATAGACAAACAAACAAACACATAAATGTGGAGAGAAGGGCAGTCCCCGCAGGAGCAAAGGTAAACAGCAGACAGACCTGAATCCTTATCTTTACAAGGTCGATCTCAGAACTTTGTTCAGTTGGTCTCGGTGACGGATAATGGAAGGAAGGGCAGGCAACTGGTCGACTTCATTTAAATAAACAAATAAAAAATAAGATAAACTCTCAGGAATAGATAAATAATAACAAAAAAATTGTAATGTGCAGAAAGCGAGAGCGCGCGAATGCACTCAAGCAAACACAAACAGCACAGCACGATGCGTATTTTTTTTTAAATTGAAAAAATAAATCAAAAATAAATCAAAAATAAAAATAAGTGGAAAAGGCGAGAGTGCGCGAGCACACAGGAGCAAAGACAAGCACCGCAGCTTGATGCGTAGTAAAAAAAATAATAAATAGACAACTGGTCGACCTCATTAGAAATAAAAACCCAAAAGATTAGATAGACAAACAAACAAACACATAAATGTGGAGAGAAGGGCAGTGCGCGCAGGAGCAAAGGTAAACCGAAGACAGACCTGAATCCTTATCTTTACAAGGTCGACCTCAGAAATTTGTTCAGTTTGTCTCGGTGACGGATAATGGAAGGAAGGGCAGGCAACTGGTGGACTTCATTTAAATAAACAAATAAAAAATAAGATAAACTCTCAGGAATAGATAAATAATAACAAAAAAATTGTAAAGTGGAGAAAGCGAGAGCGCGCGAATGCACTCAAGCAAACACAAACAGCACAGCACGATGCGTATTTTTTTTTAAATTGACAAAATAAATCATAAATAAATCAAAAATAAAAATAAGTGGAAAAGGCGAGAGTGCGCGAGCACACAGGAGCAAAGACAAGCAGCGCATCTTGATGCATAGTAAAAAAAATAATAAATAGACAACAGGTCGACCTCATTAGAAATAAAAACCCAAAAGAATAGATAGACAAACAAACAAACACATAAATGTGGAGAGAAGGGCAGTGCGCGCAGGAGCAAAGGTAAACAGCAGACAGACCTGAATCCTTATCTTTACAAGGTCGACCTCAGAACTTTGTTCAGTTTGTCTCGGTGACGGATAATGGAAGGAAGGGCAGGCAACTGGTCGACTTCATTTAAATAAACAAATAAAAAATAAGATTAACTCTCAGGAATAGATAAATAATAAGAAAAAAATTGTAAAGTGGGGAAAGCGAGAGCGCGCAAATGCACTCAAGCAAACACAAACAGCACAGCACGATGCGTATTTTTTTTAAAAATTGACAAAATAAATCAAAAATAAAAATAAGTGGAAAAGGCGAGACTGCGCGAGCACACAGGAGCAAAGACACGCAGCGCAGCTTGATGCGTAGTAAAAAAAATAATAAATAGACAACTGGTCGACCTCATTAGAAATAAAAACCCAAAAGATTAGATAGACAAACAAACTAACACATAAATGTGGAGAGAAGGGCAGTGCGCGCAGGAGCAAAGGTAAACAGCAGACAGACCTGAATCCTTATCTTTACAAGGTCGACCTCAGAACTTTGTTCAGTTTGTCTCGGTGACGGATAATGGAAGGAAGGGCAGGCAACTGGTCGACTTCATTTATATAAACAAAAAATAAGATAAACTCTCAGGAATAGATAAATAATAACAAAAAAATTGTAAAGTGGAGAAAGCGAGAGCGCACGAATGCACTCAAGCAAACACAAACAGCACAGCACGATGCATATTTTTTTTTAAATTGACAAAATAAATAAAAAATAAATCAAAAATAAAAATAAGTGGAAAAGGCGAGAGTGCGCGAGCACACAGGAGCAAAGACAAGCAGCGCAGCTTGATGCGTAGTAAAAAAAATAATAAATAGACAACTGGTCGACCTCATTAGAAATAAAAACCCAAAAGATTAGATAGACAAACAAACAAACACATAAATGTGGAGAGAAGGGCAGTGCGCGCAGGAGCAAAGGAAACAGCAGACAGACCTGAATCCTTATCTTTACAAGGACGACCTCAGAACTTTGTTAAGTTTGTCTCGGTGACGGATTATGGAAGGAAGGGCAGGCAACTGGTCGACTTCATTTAAATAAACAAATAAAAAATAAGATAAACTCTCAGGAATAGATAAATAATAACAAAAAAATTGTAAAGTGGAGAAAGCGAGAGCGCGCGAATGCACTCAAGCAAAAACAAACAGCACAGCACGATGCATATTTTTTTTTAAAAATTGACAAAATTAATAAAAAATAAATCAAAAATAAAAATAAGTGGAAAAGGCGAGAGTGCGCGAGCACACAGGAGCAAAGACAAGCAGCGCAGCTTGATGCGTAGTAAAAAAAATAATAAATAGACAGCGGGTCGACCTCATTAGAAATAAAAACCCAAAAGATTAGATAGACAAACAAACAAACACATAAATGTGGAGAGAAGGGCAGTGCGCGCAGGAGCAAAGGTAAACAGCAGACAGACCTGAATCCTTATCTTTACAAGGTCGACCTCAGAATTTTGTTCAGTTTGTCTCGGTGACGGATAATGTAAGGAAGGGCAGGCAACTGGTCGACTTCATTTAAATAAACAAATAAAAAATAAGATAAACACTCAGGAATAGATAAATAATAACAAAAAAATTGTAAAGTGCAGAAAGCGAGAGCGCGCGAATGCACTCAAGCAAACACAAACAGCACAGCACGATGCGTATTTTTTTTTAAAATTGACAAAATAAATCAAAAATAAATCAAAAATATAAATAAGTGGAAAAGGCGAGAGTGCGCGAGCACACAGGAGCAAAGACAAGCAGCCCAGCTTGATGCGTAGTAAAAAAAATAATAAATAGACAACTGGTCGACCTCATTAGAAATAAAAACCCAAAAGATTAGATAGACAAACAAACAAACACATAAATGTGGAGAGAAGGGCAGTGCTCGCAGGAGCAAAGGTAAACAGCAGACAGACCTGAATCCTTATCTTTACAAGGTCGACCTCAGAACTTTGTTCAGTTTGTCTCGGTGACGGATAATGGAAGGAAGTGCAGGCAACTGGTCGACTTCATTAAAATAAACAAATGAAAAATAAGATAAACTCTCAGGAATAGATAAATAATAAGAAAAAAATTGTAAAGTGGAGAAAGCGAGAGCGCGCGAATGCACTCAAGCAAACACAAACAGCACAGCACGATGCGTATTTTTTTTAAATTGACAAAATAAATCAAAAATAAATCAAAAATAAAAATAAGTGGAAAAGGCGAGAGTGCGCGAGCACACAGGAGCAAAGACAAGCAGCGCAGCTTGATGCGTAGTAAAAAAAATAATAAATAGACAACTGGTCGACCTCATTAGAAATAAAAACCCAAAAGATTAGATAGACAAACAAACAAACACATAAATGTGGAGAGAAGGGCAGTGCGCGCAGGAGCAAAGGTAAACAGCAGACAGACCTGAATCCTTATCTTTACAAGGTCGACCTCAGAACTTTGTTCAGTTTGTCTCGGTGACGGATAATGGAAGGAAGGGCAGGCAACTGGTCGACTTCATTTAAATAAACAAAAAATAAGATAAACTCTCAGGAATAGATAAATAATAACAAAAAAATTGTAAAGTGCAGAAAGCGAGAGCGCGCGAATGCACTCAAGCAAACACAAACAGCACAGCACGATGCGTATTTTTTTTAAATTGACAAAATAAATCAAAAATAAATCAAAAATAAAAATAAGTGGAAAAGGCGAGAGTGCGCGAGCACACAGGAGCAAAGACAAGCAGCGCAGCTTGATGCGTAGTAAAAAAAATAATAAATAGACAACTTGTCGACCTCATTAGAAATAAAAACCCAAAAGATTAGATAGACAAACAAACAAACACATAAATGTGGAGAGAAGGGCAGTGCGCGCAGGAGCAAAGGTAAACAGCAGACAGACCTGAATCCTTAGCTTTACAAGGACGACCTCAGAACTTTGTTCAGTTTGTCTCGGTGACGGATAATGGAAGGAAGGGCAGGCAACTGGTCGACTTCATTCAAATAAACAAATAAAAAATAAGATAAACTCTCAGGAATAGATAAATAATAACTAAAAAATTGTAAAGTGGAGAAAGCGAGAGCGCGCGAATGCACTCAAGCAAACACAAACAGCACAGCACGATGCGTATTTTTTTTTAAAATTGACAAAATAAATCAAAAATAAATCAAAAATAAAAATAAGTGGAAAAGGCGAGAGTGCGCGAGCACACACGAGCAAAGACAAGCAGCGCAGCTTGATGCGTAGTAAAAAAAATAATAAATAGAAAACGGGTCGACCTCATTAGAAATAAAAACCCAAAAGATTAGATAGACAAACAAACAAACACATAAATGTGGAGAGAAGGGCAGTGCGCGTAGGAGCAAAGGTAAACAGCAGACAGACCTGAATCCTTATCTTTACAAGGTCGACCTCAGAAATTTGTTCAGTTTGTCTCGGTGACGGATAATGGAAGGAAGGGCAGGCAACTGGTCGACTTCATTTAAATAAACAAATAAAAAATAAGATAAACTCTCAGGAATAGATAAATAATAACAAAGAAATTGTATAGTGGAGAAAGCGAGAGCGCGCGAATGCACTCAAGCAAACACAAACAGCACAGCACGATGCGTGTTTTTTTTTAAATTGACAAAATAAATCAAAAATAAATCAAAAATAAAAATAAGTGGAAAAGGCGAGAGTGCGCGACCACACAGGAGCAAAGACAAGCAGCGCAGCTTGATGCGTAGTAAAAAAAATAATAAATAGACAACTGGTCGACCTCATTAGAAATAAAAACCCAAAAGATTAGATAGACAAACAAACAAACACATAAATGTGGAGAGAAGGGCAGTGCGCGCAGGAGCAAAGGTAAACAGCAGACCGACCTGAATCATTAGCTTTACAAGGACGACCTCAGAACTTAGTTCAGTTTGTCTCGGTGACGGATAATGGAAGGAAGGGCAGGCAACTGGTCGACTTCATTCAAATAAACAAATAAAAAATAAGATAAACTCTCAGGAATAGATAAATAATAACTAAACAATTGTAAAGTGGAGAAAGCGAGAGCGCGCGAATGCACTCAAGCAAACACAAACAGCACAGCACGATGCGTATTTTTTTTAAAATTGACAAAATAAATCAAAAATAAATCAAAAATAAAAATAAGTGGAAAAGGCGAGAGTGCGCGAGCACACAGTAGCAAAGATAAGCAGCGCAGCTTGATGCGTAGTAAAAAAAATAATAAATAGACAACTGGTCGACCTCATTAGAAATAAAAACCCAAAAGATTAGATAGACAAACAAACAAACACATAAATGTGGAGAGAAGGGCAGTGCGCGCAGGAGCAAAGGTAAACAGCAGACAGACCTGAATCCTTATCTTTACAAGTTCGACCTCAGAACTTTGTTCAGTTTGTCTCGGTGACGGATAATGGAAGGAAGGGCAGGCAACTGGTCGACTTCATTTAAATAAACAAATAAAAAATAAGATAAACTCTCAGAAATAGATAAATAATAACAAAAAATTGTAAAGTGGAGAAAGCGAGAGCGCGCGAATGCACTCAAGCAAACACAAACAGCACAGCACGATGCGTATTTTTTTTTTAAATTGACAAAATAAATCAAAAATAAATCAAAAATAAAAATAAGTGGAAAAGGCGAGAGTGCGCGAGCACACAGGAGCAAAGACAAGCAGCGCAGCTTGATGCGTAGTAAAAAAAATAATAAATAGACAACTGGTCGACCTCATTAGAAATAAAAACCCAAAAGATTAGATAGACAAACAAACAAACACATACATGTGGAGAGAAGGGCAGTGCGCGCAGTAGAAAAGGTAAACAGCAGACAGACCTGAATCCTTATCTTTACAAGGTCGACCTCAGAACTTTGTTCAGTTTGTCTCGGTGACGGATAATGGAAGGAAGGGCAGGCAACTGGTCGACTTCATTTAAATAAACAAATAAAAAATAAGATAAACTCTCAGGAATAGATAAATAATAACAAAAAAATTGTAAAGTGCAGAAAGCGAGAGCGCGAGAATGCACTCAAGCAAACACAAACAGCACAGCACGATGCGTATTTTTTTTAAATTGACAAAATAAATCAAAAATAAATCAAAAATAAAAATAAGTGGAAAATGCGAGAGTGCGCGAGCACACAGGAGCAAAGACAAGCAGCGCAGCTTGACCGTAGTAAAAAAATAATAAATAGACAACTGGTCGACCTCATTAGAAATAAAAAACCAAAAGATTAGATAGACAAACAAACAAACACATAAATGTGGAGAGAAGGGCAGTGCGCGCAGGAGCAAAGGTAAACAGCAGACAGACCTGAATCCTTATCTTTACAAGGTCGACCTCAGAACTTTGTTCAGTTTGTCTCGGTGACGGATAATGGAAGGAAGGGCAGGCAACTGGTCGACTTCATTTAAATAAACAAATAAAAAATAAGATAAACTCTCAGGAATAGATAAATAATAACAAAAAAATTGTAAAGTGGAGAAAGCGAGAGCGCGCGAATGCACTCAAGCAAACACAAACAGCACAGCACGATGCGTATTTTTTTAATTGACAAAAAAAATAAAAAATAAATCAAAAATAACAATAAGTGGAAAAGGCGAGAGTGTGCGAGCACACAGGAGCAAAGACAAGCAGCGCAGCTTGATGCGTAGTAAAGAAAATAATAAATAGACAACTGGTCGACCTCATTAGAAATAAAAACCCAAAAGATTAGATAGACAAACAAACAAACACATAAATGTGGAGAGAAAGGCAGTGGGCGCAGGAGCAAAGGTAAACAGCAGACAGACCTGAATCCTTATCTTTACAAGGTCGACCTCAGAACTTTGTTCAGTTTGTCTCGGTGACGGATAATGGAAGGAAGGGCAGGCAACTGGTTGACTTCATTTAAATAAACAAATAAAAAATAAGATAAACTCTCAGGAATAGATAAATAATAACAAAAAAATTGTAAAGTGGAGAAAGCGAGAGCGCGCGAATGCACTCAAGCAAACACAAACAGCACAGCACGATGCGTATTTTTTTATATTGACAAAATAAATCAAAAATAAATCAAAAATAAAAATAAGTGAAAAAGGCGAGAGTGCGCGAGCACACAGGAGCAAAGACAAGCAGCGCAGCTTGATGCGTAGTAAAAAAAAATAATAAATAGACAACTGGTCGACCTCATTAGAAATAAAAACCCAAAAGATTAGATAGACAAACAAACAAACACATAAATGTGGAGAGAAGGGCAGTGCGCGCAGGAGCAAAGGTAAACAGCAGACAGACCTGAATCCTTATCTTTACAAGGTCGACCTCAGAACTTTGTTCAGTTTGTCTCGGTGACGGATAATGGAAGGAAGGGCAGGCAACTGGTCGACTTCATTTAAATAAACAAATAAAAAATAAGATAAACACTCAGGAATAGATAAATAATAACGAAAAATTGTAAAATGGAGAAAGCGAGAGCGCGCCAATGCACTCAAGCAAACATAAACAGCACAGCACGCTGCGTATTTTTTTTTAAATTGACAAAATAAATAAAAAATAAATCAAAATTAAAAATAAGTGGAAAAGGCGAGAGTGCGCGAGCACACAGGTGCAAAGACAAGCAGCGCAGCTTGATGCATAGTAAAGAAAATAATAAATAGACAACTGGTCGACCTCATTAGAAATAAAAACCCAAAAGATTAGATAGACAAACAAACAAACACATAAATGTGGAGAGAAGGGCAGTGCGGGCAGGAGCAAAGGTAAACAGCAGACAGACCTGAATCCTTATCTTTACAAGGTCGACCTCAGAACTTTGTTCAGTTTGTCTCGGTGACGGATAATGGAAGGAAGGGCAGGCAACTGGTCGACTTCATTTAAATAAACAAATAAAAAATAAGATAAACTCTCTGGAATAGATAAATAATAACAAAAAAATTGTAAAGTGGAGAAAGCGAGAGCGCGCGAATGCACTCAAGCAAACACAAACAGCACAGCACGATGCGTATTTTTTTTAAAATTGACAAAATAAATCAAAAATAAATCAAAAATAAAAATAAGTGGAAAAGGCGAGAGTGCGCGAGCACACAGGAGCAAAGACAAGCAGCGCAGCTTGATGCGTAGTAAAAAAAATAATAAATAGACAACTGGTCGACCTCATTAGAAATAAAAACCCAAAAGATTAGATAGACAAACAAACAAACACATAAATGTGCAGAGATGGGCAGTGCGCGCAGGAGCAAAGGTAAACAGCAGACAGACCTGAATACTTATCTTTACAAGGTCGACCTCAGAACTTTGTTCAGTTTGTCTCGGTGACGGATAATGGAAGGAAGGGCAGGCAACTGGTCGACTTCATTTAAATAAACAAATAAAAAATAAGATAAACTCTCAGGAATAGATAAATAATAACAAAAAAAATGTAAAGTGCAGAAAGCGAGAGCGCGCGAATGCACTCAAGCAAACACAAACAGCACAGCACGATGCGTATTTTTTTTTAAATTGACAAAATAAATCAAAAATAAATCAAAAATAAAAATAAGTGGAAAAGGCGAGAGTGCGCGAGCACACAGGAGCAAAGACAAGCAGCGCAGCTTGATGCGTAGTAAAAAAAATAATAAATAGACAACTGGTCGACCTCATTAGAAATAAAAACCCAAAAGATTAGATAGACAAACAAACAAACACATACATGTGGAGAGAATGGCAGTGCGCGCAGTAGAAAAGGTAAACAGCAGACAGACCTGAATCCTTATCTTTACAAGGTCGACCTCAGAACTTTGTTCAGTTTGTCTCGGTGACGGATAATGGAAGGAAGGGCAGGCAACTGGTCGACTTCATTTAAATAAACAAATAAAAAATAAGATAAACTCTCAGGAATAGATAAATAATAACAAAAAAATTGTAAAGTGCAGAAAGCGAGGAGCGCGAGAATGCACTCAAGCAAACACAAACAGCACAGCACGATGCGTATTTTTTTTAAATTGACAAAATAAATCAAAAATAAATCAAAAATAAAAATAAGTGGAAAAGGCGAGAGTGCGCGAGCACACAGGAGCAAAGACAAGCAGCGCAGCTTGACCGTAATAAAAAAATAATAAATAGACAACTGGTCGACCTCATTAGAAATAAAAAACCAAAAGATTAGATAGACAAACAAACAAACACATAAATGTGGAGAGAAGGGCAGTGCGTGCAGGAGCAAAGGTAAACAGCAGACAGACCTGAATCCTTATCTTTACAAGGTCGACCTCAGAACTTTGTTCAGTATGTCTCGGTGACGGATAATGGAAGGAAGGGCAGGCAACTGGTCGACTTCATTTAAATAAACAAATAAAAAATAAGATAAACTCTCAGGAATAGATAAATAATAACAAAAAAATTGTAAAGTGCAGAAAGCGAGAGCGCGCGAATGCACTCAAGGAAACACAAACAGCACAGCACGATGCGTATTTTTTTAATTGACAAAATAAATAAAAAATAAATCAAAAATAACAATAAGTGGAAAAGGCGAGAGTGCGCGAGCACACAGGAGCAAAGACAAGCAGCGCAGCGTGATGCGTAGTAAAGAAAATAATAAATAGACAACTGGTCGACCTCATTAGAAATAAAAACCCAAAAGATTAGATAGACAAACAAACAAACACATAAATGTGGAGAGAAAGGCAGTGGGCGCAGGAGCAAAGGTAAACAGCAGACAGACCTGAATCCTTATCTTTACAAGGTCGACCTCAGAACTTTGTTCAGTTTGTCTCGGTGACGGATAATGGAAGGAAGGGCAGGCAACTGGTTGACTTCATTTAAATAAACAAATAAAAAATAAGATAAACTCTCAGGAATAGATAAATAATAACAAAAAAATTGTAAAGTGGAGAAAGCGAGAGCGCGCGAATGCACTCAAGCAAACACAAACAGCACAGCACGATGCGTATTTTTTTATATTGACAAAATAAATCAAAAATAAATCAAAAATAAAAATAAGTGAAAAAGGCGAGAGTGCGCGAGCACACAGGAGCAAAGACAAGCAGCGCAGCTTGATGCGTAGTAAAAAAAATAATAAATAGACAACTGGTCGACCTCATTAGAAATAAAAACCCAAAAGATTAGATAGACAAACAAACAAACACATAAATGTGGAGAGAAGGGCAGTGCGCGCAGGAGCAAAGGTAAACAGCAGACAGACCTGAATCCTTATCTTTACAAGGTCGACCTCAGAACTTTGTTCAGTTTGTCTCGGTGACGGATAATGGAAGGAAGGGCAGGCAACTGGTCGACTTCATTTAAATAAACAAATAAAAAATAAGATAAACACTCAGGAATAGATAAATAATAACGAAAAAATTGTAAAATGGAGAAAGCGAGAGCGCGCCAATGCACTCAAGCAAACACAAACAGCACAGCACGCTGCGTATTTTTTTTTAAATTGACAAAATAAATAAAAAATAAATCAAAATTAAAAATAAGTGGAAAAGGCGAGAGTGCGCGAGCACACAGGTGCAAAGACAAGCAGCGCAGCTTGATGCGTAGTAAAGAAAATAATAAATAGACAACTGGTCGACCTCATTAGAAATAAAAACCCAAAAGATTAGATAGACAAACAAACAAACACATAAATGTGGAGAGAAGGGCAGTGCGGGCAGGAGCAAAGGTAAACAGCAGACAGACCTGAATCCTTATCTTTACAAGGTCGACCTCAGAACTTTGTTCAGTTTGTCTCGGTGACGGATAATGGAAGGAAGGGCAGGCAACTGGTCGACTTCATTTAAATAAACAAATAAAAAATAAGATAAACTCTCTGGAATAGATAAATAATAACAAAAAAATTGTAAAGTGGAGAAAGCGAGAGCGCGCGAATGCACTCAAGCAAACACAAACAGCACAGCACGATGCGTATTTTTTTTAAAATTGACAAAATAAATCAAAAATAAATCAAAAATAAAAATAAGTGGAAAAGGCGAGAGTGCGCGAGCACACAGGAGCAAAGACAAGCAGCGCAGCTTGATGCGTAGTAAAAAAAATAATAAATAGACAACTGGTCGACCTCATTAGAAATACAAACCCAAAAGATTAGATAGACAAACAAACAAACACATAAATGTGCAGAGATGGGCAGTGCGCGCAGGAGCAAAGGTAAACAGCAGACAGACCTGAATACTTATCTTTACAAGGTCGACCTCAGAACTTTGTTCAGTTTGTCTCGGTGACGGATAATGGAAGGAAGGGCAGGCAACTGGTCGACTTCATTTAAATAAACAAATAAAAAATAAGATAAACTCTCAGGAATAGATAAATAATAACCAAAAAATTGTAAAGTGGAGAAAGCGAGAGCGCGCGAATGCACTCAAGCAAACACAAACAGCACAGCACGATGCGTATTTTTTTTAAATTGACAAAATAAATCAAAAATAAATCAAAAATAACAATAAGTGGAAAAGGCGAGAGTGCGCGAGCACACAGGAGCAAAGACAAGCAGCGCAGCTTGATGCGTAGTAAAAAAAATAATAAATAGACAACTGGTCGACCTCATTAGAAATAAAACCCAAAAGATTAGATAGACAAACAAACAAACACATAAATGTGGAGAAAAGGGCAGTGCGCGCAGGAGCAAAAGTAAACAGCAGACAGACCTGAATCCTTATCTTTACAAGGTCGACCTCAGAACTTTGTTCAGTTTGTCTCGGTGACGGATAATGGAAGGAAGGGCAGGCAACTGGTCGACTTCATTTAAATAAACAAATAAAAAATAAGATAAACTCTCAGGAATAGATAAATAATAACAAAAAAAATGTAAAGTGCAGAAAGCGAGAGCGCGCGAATGCACTCAAGGAAACACAAACAGCACAGCACGATGCGTATTTTTTTTAATTGACAAAATAAATCAAAAATAAATCAAAAATAACAATAAGTGGAAAAGGCGAGAGTGTGCGAGCACACAGGAGCAAAGACAAGCAGCGCAGCTTGATGCGTAGTAAAAAAAATAATAAATAGACAACTGGTCGACCTCATTAGAAATAAAAACCCAAAAGATTAGATAGACAAACAAACAAACACATAAATGTGGAGAGAAAGGCAGTGGGCGCAGGAGCAAAGGTAAACAGCAGACAGACCTGAATCCTTATCTTTACAAGGTCGACCTCAGAACTTTGTTCAGTTTGTCTCGGTGACGGATAATGGAAGGAAGGGCAGGCAACTGGTTGACTTCATTTAAATAAACAAATAAAAAATAAGATAAACTCTCAGGAATAGATAAATAATAACAAAAAAATTGTAAAGTGGAGAAAGCGAGAGCGCGCGAATGCACTCAAGCAAACACAAACAGCACAGCACGATGCGTATTTTTTATATTGACAAAATAAATCAAAAATAAATCAAAAATAACAATAGTGAAAAAGGCGAGAGTGCGCGAGCACACAGGAGCAAAGACAAGCAGCGCAGCTTGATGCGTAGTAAAAAAAATAATAAATAGACAACTGGTCGACCTCATTAGAAATAAAAACCCAAAAGATTAGATAGACAAACAAAGAAACACATAAATGTGGAGAGAAGGGCAGTGCGCGCAGGAGCAAAGGTAAACAGCAGACAGACCTGAATCCTTATCTTTACAAGGTCGACCTCAGAACTTTGTTCAGTTTGTCTCGGTGACGGATAATGGAAGGAAGGGCAGGCAACTGGTCGACTTCATTTAAATAAACAAATAAAAAATAAGATAAACACTCAGGAATAGATAAATAATAACGAAAAAATTGTAAAGTGGAGAAAGCGAGAGCGCGCCAATGCACTCAAGCAAACACAAACAGCACAGCACGCTGCGTATTTTTTTTTAAATTGACAAAATAAATAAAAAATAAATCAAAATTAAAATAAGTGGAAAAGGCGAGAGTGCGCGAGCACACAGGTGCAAAGACAAGCAGTGCAGCTTGAAGCGTAGTAAAGAAAATAATAAATAGACAACTGGTCGACCTCATTAGAAATAAAAACCCAAAAGATTAGATAGACAAACAAACAAACACATAAATGTGGAGAGAAGGGCAGTGCGGGCAGGAGCAAAGGTAAACAGCAGACAGACCTGAATCCTTATCTTTACAAGGTCAACCTCAGAACTTTGTTCAGTTTGTCTCCGTGACGGATAATGGAAGGAAGGGCAGGCAACTGGTCGACTTCATTTAAATAAACAAATAAAAAATAAGATAAACTCTCTGGAATAGATAAATAATAACAAAAAAATTGTAAAGTGGAGAAAGCGAGAGCGCGCGAATGCACTCAAGCAAACACAAACAGCACAGCACGATGCGTATTTTTTTTTAAATTGACAAAATAAATCAAAAATAAATCAAAAATAAAAATAAGTGGAAAAGGCGAGAGTGCGCGAGCACACAGGAGCAAAGACAAGCAGCGCAGCTTGATGCGTAGTAAAAAAAATAATAAATAGACAACTGGTCGACCTCATTAGAAATAAAAACCCAAAAGATTAGATAGACAAACAAACAAACACATAAATGTGCAGAGATGGGCAGTGCGCGCAGGAGCAAAGGTAAACAGCAGACAGACCTGAATCCTTATCTTTACAAGGTCGACCTCAGAACTTTGTTCAGTTTGTCTCGGTGACGGATAATGGAAGGAGGGCAGGCAACTGGTCGACTTCATTTAAATAAACAAATAAAAAATAAGATAAACTCTCAGGAATAGATAAATAATAACCAAAAAATTGTAAAGTGGACAAAGCGAGAGCGCGCGAATGCACTCAAGCAAACACAAACAGCACAGCACGATGCGTATTTTTTTTATATTGACAAAATAAATCAAAAATAAATCAAAAATAACAATAAATGGAAAAGGCGAGAGTGCGCGAGCACACAGGAGCAAAGACAAGCAGCCATTTAAATAAACAAAAAATAAGATAAACTCTCAGGAATAGATAAATAATAACAAAAAAATTGTAAAGTGCAGAAAGCGAGAGCGCGCGAATGCACTCAAGCAAACACAAACAGCACAGCACGATGCGTATTTTTTTTAAATTGACAAAATAAATCAAAAATAAATCAAAAATAAAAATAAGTGGAAAAGGCGAGAGTGCGCGAGCACACAGGAGCAAAGACAAGCAGCGCAGCTTGATGCGTAGTAAAAAAAATAAAAATAGACAACTGGTCGACCTCATTAGAAATAAAAACCCAAAAGATTAGATAGACAAACAAACAAACACATAAATGTGGAGAGAAGGGCAGTGCGCGCAGGAGCAAAGGTAAACAGCAGACAGACCTGAATCCTTAGGTTTACAAGGACGACCTCAGAACTTTGTTCAGTTTGTCTCGGTGACGGATAATGGAAGGAAGGGCAGGCAACTGGTCGACTTCATTCAAATAAACAAATAAAAAATAAGATAAACTCTCAGGAATAGATAAATAATAACTAAAAAATTGTAAAGTGGAGAAAGCGAGAGCGCGCGAATGCACTCAAGCAAACACAAACAGCACAGCACGATGCGTAT
Organism: Perognathus longimembris pacificus; assembly: GCF_023159225.1. Taxonomy (NCBI): domain Eukaryota; kingdom Metazoa; phylum Chordata; class Mammalia; order Rodentia; family Heteromyidae; genus Perognathus; species Perognathus longimembris. The sequence goes on along the minus strand of NW_025958616.1, from coordinate 9,672 downwards.
TTTTTTTAAATTGACAAAATAAATCAAAAATAAATCAAAAATAAAAATAAGTGGAAAAGGCGAGAGTGCGCGAGCACACACGAGCAAAGACAAGCAGCGCAGCTTGATGCGTAGTAAAAAAAATAATAAATAGAAAACGGGTCGACCTCATTAGAAATAAAAACCCAAAAGATTAGATAGACAAACAAACAAACACATAAATGTGGAGAGAAGGGCAGTGTGCGTAGAGCAAAGGTAAACAGCAGACAGACCTGAATCCTTATCTTTACAAGGTCGACCTCAGAAATTTGTTCAGTTTGTCCTCGGTGACGGATAATGGAAGGAAGGGCAGGCAACTGGTCGACTTCATTTAAATAAACAAATAAAAAATAAGATAAACTCTCAGGAATAGATAAATAATAACAAAGAAATTGTATAGTGGAGAAAGCGAGAGCGCGCGAATGCACTCAAGCAAACACAAACAGCACAGCACGATGCGTGTTTTTTTTTAAATTGACAAAATAAATCAAAAATAAATCAAAAATAAAAATAAGTGGAAAAGGCGAGAGTGCGCGAGCACACAGGAGCAAAGACAAGCAGCGCAGCTTGATGCGTAGTAAAAAAAATAATAAATAGACAACTGGTCGACCTCATTAGAAATAAAAACCCAAAAGATTAGATAGACAAACAAACAAACACATAAATGTGGAGAGAAGGGCAGTGCGCGCAGGAGCAAAGGTAAACAGCAGACCGACCTGAATCCTTAGCTTTACAAGGACGACCTCAGAACTTAGTTCAGTTTGTCTCGGTGACGGATAATGGAAGGAAGGGCAGGCAACTGGTCGACTTCATTCAAATAAACAAATAAAAAATAAGATAAACTCTCAGGAATAGATAAATAATAACTAAACAATTGTAAAGTGGAGAAAGCGAGAGCGCGCGAATGCACTCAAGCAAACACAAACAGCACAGCACGATGCGTATTTTTTTTAAAATTGACAAAATAAATCAAAAATAAATCAAAAATAAAAATAAGTGGAAAAGGCGAGAGTGCGCGAGCACACAGTAGCAAAGACAAGCAGCGCAGCTTGATGCGTAGTAAAAAAAATAATAATTAGACAACTGGTCGACCTCATTAGAAATAAAAACCCAAAAGATTAGATAGACAAACAAACAAACACATAAATGTGGAGAGAAGGGCAGTGCGCGCAGGAGCAAAGGTAAACATCAGACAGACCTGAATCCTTATCTTTACAAGTTCGACCTCAGAACTTTGTTCAGTTTGTCTCGGTGACGGATAATGGAAGGAAGGGCAGGCAACTGGTCGACTTCATTTAAATAAACAAATAAAAAATAAGATAAACTCTCAGAAATAGATAAATAATAACAAAAAATTGTAAAGTGGAGAAAGCGAGAGCGCGCGAATGCACTCAAGCAAACACAAACAGCACAGCACGATGCGTATTTTTTTTTAAATTGACAAAATAAATCAAAAATAAATCAAAAATAAAAATAAGTGGAAAAGGCGAGAGTGCGCGAGCACACAGGAGCAAAGACAAGCAGCGCAGCTTGATGCGTAGTAAAAAAAATAATAAATAGACAACTGGTCGACCTCATTAGAAATAAAAACCCAAAAGATTAGATAGACAAACAAACAAACACATAAATGTGGAGAGAAGGGCAGTGCGCGTCAGGAGCAAAAGTAAACAGCAGACAGACCTGAATCCTTATCTTTACAAGGTCGTCCTCAGAACTTTGTTCAGTTTGTCTCGGTGACGGATAATGGAAGGAAGGGCAGGCAACTGGTCGACTTCATTTAAATAAACAAATAAAAAATAAGATAAACTCTCAGGAATAGATATATAATAACAAAAAAATTGTAAAGTGGAGAAAGCAAGAGCGCGCGAATGCACTCAAGCAAACACAAACAGCAAAGTACGATGCGTATTTTTTTTTTAAATTGACAAAATAAATCAAAAATAATCAAAAATAACAATAAGTGGAAAATGCGAGAGTGCGCGAGCACACAGGAGCAAAGACAAGCAGCGCAGCTTGATGCGTAGTAAAAAAAATAATAAATACACAACTGGTCGACCTCATTAGAAATAAAAACCCAAAAGTTTAGATAGACAAACAAACAAACACATAAATGTGGAGAGAAGGGCAGTGCGCGCAGGAGCAAAGGTAAACAGCAGACAGACCTGAATCCTTATCTTTACAAGGTCGACCTCAGAACTTTGTTCAGTTTGCCTCGGTGACGGATAATGGAAGGAAGGGCAGGCAACTGGTCGACTTCATTTAAATAAACAAATAAAAAATAAGATAAACTCTCAGGAATAGATAAATAATAACAAAAAAATTGTAAAGTGCAGAAAGCGAGAGCGAGCGAATGCACTCAAGCAAACACAAACAGCACAGCACGATGCGTATTTTTTTTAAAATTGACAAAATAAATCATAAATAAATCAAAAATATAAATAAGTGGAAAAGGCGAGAGTGCGCGAGCACACGGGAGCAAAGACAAGCAGCGCAGCTTGATGCGTAGTAAAAAAAATAATAAATAGACAACTGGTCGACCTCATTAGAAATAAAAACCCAAAAGATTAGATAGACAAACAAACAAACCCATAAATGTGGAGAGAAGGGCAGTGTGAGCAGGAGCAAAGGTAAACAGCAGACAGACTTGAATCCTTATCTTTACAAGGTCGACCTCAGAACTTTGTTCAGTTTGTCTCGGTGACGGAAAATGGAAGGAAAGGCAGGCAACTGGTCGACTTCATTTAAATAAACAAATAAAAAATAAGATAAACTCTCAGGAATAGATAAATAATAACAAAAAAATTGTAAAGTGGAGAAAGCGAGAGCGCGCGAATGCACTCAAGCAAACACAAACAGCACAGCACGATGCGTATTTTTTTTTAAATTGACAAAATAAATCATAAATAAATCAAAAATATAAATAAGTGGAAAAGGCGAGAGTCCGCGAGCACACAGGAGCAATGACAAGCAGCGCAGCTTGATGCGTAGTAAAAAAAATAATAAATACACAACTGGTCGACCTCATTAGAAATAAAAACCCAAAAGATTAGATAGACAAACAAACAAACACATAAATGTGGAGAGAAGGGCAGTGCGCGCAGGAGCAAAGGTAAACAGCAGACAGACCTGAATCCTTATCTTTACAAGGTCGACCTCAGAACTTTGTTCAGTTTGTCTCGGTGACGGATAATGGAAGGAAGGGCAGGCAACTGGTCGACTTCATTTAAATAAACAAATAAAAAATAAGATAAACTCTCAGGAATAGATAAATAATAACAAAAAATTGTAAAGTGGAGAAAGCGAGAGCGCACGAATGCACTCAAGCAAACACAAACAGCACAGCACGATGCGTATTTTTTTTTAAAATTGACAAAATAAATCAAAAATAAAAATAAGTGGAAAAGGCGAGAGTGCGCGAGCACACAGGAGCAAAGACAAGCAGGGCAGCTTGATGCGTAGTAAAAAAAATAATAAATAGACAACTGGTCGACCTCATTAGAAATAAAATCCCAAAAGATTAGATAGACAAACAAACAAACACATAATGTGGAGAGAAGGGCAGTGCGCACAGGAGCAAAGGTAAACAGCCGACAGACCTGAATCCTTATCTTTACAAGGTCGACTTCAGAACTTTGTTCAGTTTCTCTCGGTGACGGATAATGGAAGGAAGGGCAGGCAACTGGTCGACTTCATTTAAATAAACAAATAAATAATAAGATAAACTCTCAGGAATAGATAAATAATAACAAAAAAATTGTAAAGTGGAGAAAGCGAGCGCGCGAATGCACTCAAGCAAACACAAACAGCACAGCACGATGCGTATTTTTTTTAAATTGACAAAATAAATCAAAAATAAATAAAAAATAAAAATAAGTGGAAGGGGCGAGAGTGCGCGAGCACACACGAGCAAAGACAAGCAGCGCAACTTGATGCGTAGTAAAAAAAATAATAAATAGACAACTGGTCGACCTCATTAGAATAAAAACCCAAAAGATTAGATAGACAAACAAACAAACACATAAATGTGGAGAGATGGGCAGTGCGCGCAGGAGCAAAAGTAAACAGCAGACTGACCTGAATCCTATCTTTACAAGGTCGACCTCAGAACTTTGTTCAGTTTGTCTCGGTGACGGATAATGGCAGGAAGGGCAGGCAACAGGTCGACTTCATTTAAATAAACAAATAAAAAATAAGATAAACTCTCAGGAATAGATAAATAATAACAAAAAAATTGTAAAGTGGAGAAAGCGAGAGCGCGCGAATGCACTCAAGCAAACACAAACAGCACAGCACGATGCGTATTTTTTTTTTATTGACAAAATAAATCAAAAATAACAATAAGTGGGAAAAGGCGAGAGTGCGCGAGCACACAGGAGCAAAGACAAGCAGCGCAATTGATGCTTAGTAAAAAAAATAATAAATAGACAACTGGTCGACCTCATTAGAAATAAAAACCCAAAAGATTAGATAGACAAACAAACAAACACATAAATGTGGAGAGAAGGGCAGTGCGCGCAGGAGCAAAGGTAAACAGCAGACAGACCTGAATCCTTATCTTTACAAGGTCGACCTCAGAACTTTGTTCAGTTTGTGTCGGTGACGGATAATGGAAGGAAGGGAGGAAACTGGTCGACTTCATTTAAATAAAACAAATAAAAAATAAGATAAACTCTCAGGAATAGATAAATAATAACAAAAAAATTGTAAAGTGGAGAAAGCGAGAGCGCGCGAATGCACTCAAGCAAACACAAACAGCACAGCACGATGCGAATTTTTTTTTAAATTGACAAAATAAATCAAAAATAAATCAAAAATTAAAATAAGTGGAAAAGGCGAGAGTGCGCGAGCACACAGGAGCAAAGACAAGCAGCGCAGCTTGATGCGTAGTAAAAAAAATAATAAATAGACAACTGGTCGACCTCATTAGAAATAAAAACCCTAAAGATTAGATAGACAAACAAACAAACACATAAATGTGGAGAGAAGGGCAGTGCGCGCAGGAGGAAAGGAAAACAGCAGACAGACCTGAATCCTTATCTTTACAAGGTCGACCTCAGAACTTTGTTCAGTTTGTCTCGGTGACGGATAATAGAAGGAAGGGCAGCAACTGGTCGACTTCATTTAAATAAACAAATAAAAAATAAAATAAACTCTCAGGAATAGATAAATAATAACAAAAAAATTGTAAAGTGCAGAAAGCGAGAGCGCGTGAATGCACTCAAGCAAACACAAACAGCACAGCACGATGCGTATTTTTTTTTTTAAATTGACAAAATAAATCAAAAATAAATCAAAAATAAAAATAGGGCTGGGGATATAGCCTAGTGGCAAGAGTGCCTGCCTCGGATACACGAGGCCCTAGGTTCGATTCCCAGCACCACATATACAGAAAACGGCCAGAAGCGGCGCTGTGGCTCAAGTGGCAGAGTGCTAGCCTTGAGCGGGAAGAAGCCAGGGACAGTGCTCAGGCCCTGAGTCCAAGGCCCAGGACTGGCCAAAAAAAAAATAAAAAAAATAAATAAATAAATAAATAAAAATAAGTGGAAAAGGCGAGAGTGCGCGAGCACACAGGAGCAAAGACAAGCAGTGCAGCTTGATGCGTAGTAAAAAAAATAATAAATAGACAACTGGTCGACCTCATTAGAAATAAAAACCCAAAAGATTAGATAGACAAACAAACAAACACATAAATGTTGGAGAGAAGGGCAGTGCAGCAGGAGCAAAGGTAAACAGCAGACAGACCTGAATCCTTATCTTTACAAGGTCGACCTCAGAACTTTGTTCAGTTTGTCTCTGTGACGGATAATGGAAGGAAGGGGAGGCAACTGGTCGACTTCATTTAAATAAACAAATAAAAAATAAGATAAACTCTCAGAAATAATAAATAATAACAAAAAATTGTAAAGTGGAGAAAGCGAGAGCGCGCGAATGCACTCAAGCAAACACAAACAGCACAGCACGATGCGTATTTTTTTTTAAATTGACAAAATAAATCAAAAATAACAATAAGTGGAAAAGGCGAGAGTGCGCGAGCACACAGGAGCAAAGACAAGCAGCGCAGCTTGATGCGTAGTAAAAAAAATAATAAATAGACAACTGGTCGACCTCATTAGATATAAAAACCCAAAAGATTAGATAGACAAACAAACAAACACATAAATGTGGAGAGAAGGGCAGTGCGCGCAGGAGCAAAGGTAAACAGCAGACAGACCTGAATCCTTATCTTTACAAGGTCGACCTCAGAACTTTGTTCAGTTTGTCTCGGTGACGGATAATGGAAGGAAGGGCAGGCAACTGGTCGACTTCATTTAAATAAACAAATAAAAAATAAGATAAACACTAAGGAATAGATAAATAATAACAAAAAAATTGTAAAGTGGAGAAAGCGAGAGCGCGCGAATGCACTCAAGCAAACACAAACAGCACAGCACGATGCGTATTTTTTTATATTGACAAAATAAATCAAAAATAAATCAAAAATAACAATAAGTGGAAAAGGCGAGAGTGCGCGAGCACACAGGAGCAAAGACAAGCAGCGCAGCTTGATGCGTAGTAAAAAAAAATAATAAATAGACAACTGGTCGACCTCATTAGAAATAAAAACCCAAAAGATTAGATAGACAAACAAACAAACACATAAATGTGGAGAGAAGGGCAGTGCGCGCAGGAGCAAAGGTAAACAGCAGACAGACCTGAATCCTTATCTTTACAAGGTCGACCTCAGAACTTTGTTCAGTTTGTCTCGGTGACAGATAATGGAAGGAAGGGCAGGAAACTGGTCGACTTCATTTAAATAAACAAATAAAATATAAGATAAACTCTCAGGAATAGATAAATAATAACAAAAAAATTGTAAAGTGGAGAAAGCGAGAGCGCGCGAATGCACTCAAGCAAACACAAACAGCACAGCACGATGCGTATTTTTTTTTAAATTGACAAAATAAATAAAAAATAAATCAAAAATAAAAATAAGTGGAAAAGGCGAGAGTGCGCGAGCACACAGGAGCAAAGACAAGCAGCGCAGCTTGATGCGTAGTAAAGAAAATAATAAATAGACAACTGGTCGACCTCATTAGAAATAAAAACCCAAAAGATTATATAGACAAACAAACAAACACATAAATGTGGAGAGAAGGGCAGTGCGGGCAGGAGCAAAGGTAAACAGCAGAGAGACCTGAATCCTTATCTTTAAAAGGTCGACCTCAGAACTTTGTTCAGTTTGTCTCGGTGACGGATAATGGAAGGAAGGGCAGGCAACTGGTCGACTTCATTTAAATAAACAAATAAAAAATAAGATAAACTCTCAGGAATAGATAAATAATAACAAAAAAATTGTAAAGTGGAGAAAGCGAGAGCGCGCGAATGCACTCAAGCAAACACAAACACAACAGCACGATGAGTATTTTTTTTTAAATTGACAAAATGAATCAAAAATAAATCAAAAATAAAAATAAGTGGAAAAGGCGAGAGTGCGCGAGCACACAGGAGCAAAGACAAGCAGCGCAGCTTGATGCGCAGCAAAAAAAATAATAAATAGACAACTGGTCGACCTCATTAGAAATAAAAACCCAAAAGATTAGATAGACAAACAAACAAACACATAAATATGGAGAGAAGGGCAGTGCGCTCAGGAGCAAAGGTAAACAGCAGACAGACTTGAATCCTCATCTTTACAAGGTCGACCTCAGAACTTTGTTCAGTTTGTCTCGGTGACGGATAATGGAAGGAAGGGCAGGCAACTGGTCGACTTCATTTAAATAAACAAATAAAAAATAAGATAAACTCTCAGGAATAGATAAATAATAACAAAAAAATTGTAAAGTGGAGAAAGCGAGAGCGCGCGAATGCACTCAAGCAAACACAAACAGCACAGCACGATGCGTATTTTTTTTTAAATTGACAAAATAAATCAAAAATAAATCAAAAATAAAAATAAGTGGAAAAGGCGAGAGTGCGCGAGCACACAGTAGCAAAGACAATCAGCGCAGCTTGATGCGTAGTAAAAAAAAAATAAATAGACAACTGGTCGACCTCATTAGAAATAAAACCCCAAAAGATTAGATAGACAAACAAACAAACACATAAATGTGGAGAGATGGGCAGTGCTGCGCAGGAGCAAAGGTAAACAGCAGACAGACCTGAATCCTTATCTTTACAAGGTCGACCTCAGAACTTTGTTCAGTTTGTCTCGGTGACGGATAATGGAAGGAAGGGCAGGCAACTGGTCGACTTCATTTTAATAAACAAATAAAAAATAAGATAAACTCTCAGGAATAGATAAATAATAACAAAAAAATTATAAAGTGGAGAAAGCGAGAGCGCCCGAATGCACTCAAGCTAACACAAACAGCACAGCACGATGCGTATTTTTTTTAAATTGACAAAATAAATCAAAAATAAATCAAAATAAAAATAAGTGGAAAAGGCGAGAGTGCGCGAGCATACAGGAGCAAAGACAAGCAGCGCAGCTTGATGCGTAGTAAAAAAAATAATAAATAGACAACTGGTCGACCTCAATAGAAATAAAAACCCAAAAGATTAGATAGAAAAAGAAACAAACACATAAATGTGGAGAGAAGGGCAGTGCGCGCAGGAGCAAATGTAAACAGCAGACAGACCTGAATCCTTATCTTTACAAGGTCGACCTCAGAACTTTGTTCAGTTTGTCTCGGTGACGGATAATGGAAGGAAGGGCAGGCAACTGGTCGACTTCATTTAAATAAACAAATAAAAAATAAGATAAACTCTCAGGAATAGATGAATAATACCAAAAAAATTGTAAAGTGGAGAAAGCGAGAGCGCGCGAATGCACTCAAGCAAACACAAACAGCACAGCACGATGCGTATTTTTTTTAAAATTGAAAAAATAAATCAAAAATAAAAATAAGTGGAAAAGGCGAGAGTGTGCGAGCACACAGGAGCAAAGACAAGCAGCGCAGCTTGATGCGTAGTAAAAAAAAATAATAAATAGACAACTGGTCGACCTCATTAGAAATAAAAACCCAAAAGATTAGATAGACAAACAAACAAACACATAAATGTGGAGAGAAGGGCAGTGCGCGCAGGAGCAAAGGTAAACAGCAGACAGACCTGAATCCTTAGCTTTACAAGGTCGACCTCAGAACTTTGTTCAGTTTCTCTCGGTGACGGATAATGGAAGGAAGGGCAGGCAACTGGTCGACTTCATTCAAATAAACAAATAAAAAATAAGATAAACTCTCAGGAATAGATAAATAATAAAAAAAATTGTAAAGTGGAGAAAGCGAGAGCGCGCGAATGCACTCAAGCAAACACAAACAGCACAGAACGATGCGTATTTTTTTAAAAATTGACAAAATAAATCAAAAAGAAATCAAAAATAAAAATAAGTGGAAAAGGCGAGAGTGCACGAGCACACAGGAGCAAAGACAAGCAGCGCAGCTTGATGCGTAGTAAAAAAAATAATGAATAGACAACTGGTCGACCTCATTAGAAATAAAAACCCAAAAGATTAGATAGACAAACAAACAAACACATAAATGTGGAGAGAAGGGCAGTGCGCGCAGGAGCAAAGTTAAACAGCAGACAGACCTGAATCCTTATCTTTACAAGGTCGACCTCAGATCTTTGTTCAGTTTGTCTCGGTGACGGATAATGGAAGGAAGGGTAGGCAAC
>NW_025958615.1:0-38079 GCF_023159225.1 Perognathus longimembris pacificus | reverse complement strand
AGACCTGAATCCTTATCTTTACAAGGTCGACCTCAGAACTTTGTTCAGTTTGTCTCGGTGACGGATAATGGAAGGAAGGGCAGGCAACTGGTCGACTTCTTTAAATAAACAAATAAAAAATAACTTAAATTCTCAGGAATAGATAAATAATAACAAAAAAATTGTAAAGTGGAGAAAGCGAGAGCGCGCGAATGCACTCACGCAAACACAAACAGCACAGCACGATGCGTATTTTTTTTTAAATTGACAAAATAAATCAAAAATAAATCAAAAATAAAAATTAGTGGAAAAGGCGAGAGTGCGCGAGCACACAGGAGCAAAGACAAGCAGCGCAGCTTGATGCGTAGTAAAAAAAATAATAAATAGACAACTGGTCGACCTCATTAGAAATAAAAACCCAAAAGATTAGATAGACAAACAAACAAACACATAAATGTGGAGAGAAGGGCAGTGCGCGCAGGAGCAAAGGTAAACAGCAGACAGACCTGAATCCTTATCTTTACAAGGTCGACCTCAGAACTTTGTTCAGTTTGTCTCGGTGACGGATAATGGAAGGAAGGGCAGGCAACTGGTCGACTTCATTTAAATAAACAAATAAAAAATAAGATAAACTCTCAGGAATAGATAAATAATAACAAAAAATTGTAAAGTGGAGAAAGCGAGAGCGCGCGAATGCACTCAAGCAAACACAAACAGCACAGCACGATGCGTATTTTTTTTTTTAAATTGACAAAATAAATCAAAAATAAAAATAAGTGGAAAAGGCGAGAGTGCGCGAGCACACAGGAGCAAAGACAAGCAGCGCAGCTTGATGCGTAGTAAAAAAAATAATAAATAGACAACTGGTCGACCTCATTAGAAATAGAAACCCAAAAGATTAGATAGACAAACAAACAAACACATAAATGTGGAGAGAAGGGCAGTGCGCGCAGGAGCAAAGGTAAACAGCAGACAGACCTGAATCCTTATCTTTACAAGGTCGACCTCAGAACATTGTTCAGTTTGTCTCGGTGACGGATAATGGAAGGAAGGGCAGGCAACTGGTCGACTTCATTTAAATAAACAAATAAAAAATAAGATAAACTCTCAGGAATAGATAAATAATAACAAAAAAATTGTAGAGTGGAGAAAGCGAGAGCGAGCGAATGCACTCAAGCAAACACAAACAGCACAGCACGATGCGTATTTTTTTTAAATTGACAATATAAATCAAAAATAAATCAAAAATAAAAATAAGTGGAAAAGGCGAGAGTGCGCGAGCACACAGGAGCAAAGACAAGCAGCGCAGCTTGATGCGTAGTAAAAAAAAAATAAATAGACAACTGGTCGACCTCATTAGAAATAAAAACCCAAAAGATTAGATAGACAAACAAAAAACACATAAATGTGGAGAGAAGGGCAGTGCGCGCAGGAGCAAAGGTAAACAGCAGACAGACCTGAATCCTTATCTTTACAAGGTCGACCTCAGAACATTGTTCAGTTTGTCTCGGTGACGGATAATGGAAGGAAGGGCAGGCAACTGGTCGACTTCATTTAAATAAACAAATAAAAAATAAGATAAACTCTCAGGAATAGATAAATAATAACAAAAAAATTGTAAAGTGCAGAAAGCGAGAGCGCGCGAATGCACTCAAGCAAACACTAACAGGACAGCACTATGCGTATTTTTTTTTAAATTGACAAAATAAATAAAAAATACATCAAAAATAAAAATAGGTGGAAAAGGCGAGAGTGCGCGAGCACACAGGATCAAAGACAAGCAGCGCAGCTTGATGCGTAGTAAAAAAAATAATAAATAGACAACTGGTCGATCTCATTAGAAATAAAAACCCAAAAGATTAGATAGACAAACAAACAAACACATAAATGTGGAGAGAAGGGCAGTGCGGGCAGGAGCAAAGGTAAACAGCAGACAGACCTGAATACTTATCTTTACAAGGTCGACCTCAGAACTTTGTTCAGTTTGTCTCGGTGACGGATAATGGAAGGAAGGGCAGGCAACTGGTCGACTTCATTTAAATAAACAAATAAAAAATAAGATAAACTCTCAGGAATAGATAAATAATAACAAAAAAATTGTAAATTGGAGAAAACGAGAGCACGCGAATGCACTCAATCAAACACAAACAGCACAGCACGATGCGTATTTTTTTTTAAATTGACAAAATAAATCAAAAATAAATCAAAAATAAAAATAAGTGGTAAAGGCGAGAGTGCGCGAGCACACAGGAGCAAAGACAAGCATCGCAGCTTGATGCGTAGTAAAAAAAATAATAAATAGACAACTGGTCGACCTCATTAGAAATAAAAACCCAAAAGATTAGATAGACAAACAAACAAACACATAAATGTGGAGAGAAGGGCAGTGCGCGCAGGAGCAAAGGTAAACAGCAGACAGACCTGAATCCTTATCTTTGCAAGGTCGACTTCAGAACTTTGTTCAGTTTCCCTCGGTGACGGATAATGGAAGGAAGGGCAGGCAACTGGTCGACTTCATTTAAATAAACAAATAAAAAATATGATAAACTCTCAGGAATAGATAAATAATAACAAAAAAATTGTAAAGTGGAGAAAGCGAGAGCGCGCGAATGCACTCAAGCAAACAAAAACAGCACAGCACGATGCATATTTTTTTTTAAATTGACAAAATAAATCAAAAATAAAAATAAGTGGAAAAGGCGAGAGTGCGCGAGCACACAGGAGCAAAGAAAAGCAGCGCAGCTTGATGCGTAGTAAAAAAAATAATAAATAGACAACTGGTCGACCTCATTAGAAATAAAAACCCAAAAGATTAGATAGACAAACAAACAAACACATAAATGTGGAGAGAAGTGCAGTGCGCGCAGGAGCAAAGGTAAACATCAGACAGACCTGAATCCTTATCTTTACAAGGTCGACCTCAGAACTTTGTTCAGTTTGTCTCGGTGACGGATAATGGAAGGAAGGGCAGGCAACTGGTCGACTTCTTTAAATAAACAAATAAAAAATAACTTAAATTCTCAGGAATAGATAAATAATAACAAAAAAATTGTAAAGTGGAGAAAGCGAGAGCGCGCGAATGCACTCACGCAAACACAAACAGCACAGCACGATGCGTATTTTTTTTTAAATTGACAAAATAAATCAAAAATAAATCAAAAATAAAAATTAGTGGAAAAGGCGAGAGTGCGCGAGCACACAGGAGCAAAGACAAGCAGCGCAGCTTGATGCGTAGTAAAAAAAATAATAAATAGACAACTGGTCGACCTCATTAGAAATAAAAACCCAAAAGATTAGATAGACAAACAAACAAACACATAAATGTGGAGAGAAGGGCAGTGCGCGCAGGAGCAAAGGTAAACAGCAGACAGACCTGAATCCTTATCTTTACAAGGTCGACCTCAGAACTTTGTTCAGTTTGTCTCGGTGACGGATAATGGAAGGAAGGGCAGGCAACTGGTCGACTTCATTTAAATAAACAAATAAAAAATAAGATAAACTCTCAGGAATAGATAAATAATAACAAAAAATTGTAAAGTGGAGAAAGCGAGAGCGCGCGAATGCACTCAAGCAAACACAAACAGCACAGCACGATGCGTATTTTTTTTTTAAATTGACAAAATAAATCAAAAATAAAAATAAGTGGAAAGGCGAGAGTGCGCGAGCACACAGGAGCAAAGACAAGCAGCGCAGCTTGATGCGTAGTAAAAAAAATAATAAATAGACAACTGGTCGACCTCATTAGAAATAGAAACCCAAAAGATTAGGTAGACAAACAAACAAACACATAAATGTGGAGAGAAGGGCAGTGCGCGCAGGAGCAAAGGTAAACAGCAGACAGACCTGAATCCTTATCTTTACAAGGTCGACCTCAGAACTTTGTTCAGTTTGTCTCGGTGACGGATAATGGAAGGAAGGGCAGGCAACTGGTCGACTTCATTTAAATAAACAAATAAAAAATAAGATAAACTCTCAGGAATAGATAAATAATAACAAAAAAAATTGTAGAGTGGAGAAAGCGAGAGCGAGCGAATGCACTCAAGCAAACACAAACAGCACAGCACGATGCGTATTTTTTTTTAAATTGACAATATAAATCAAAAATAAATCAAAAATAAAAATAAGTGGAAAAGGCGAGAGTGCGCGAGCACACAGGAGCAAAGACAAGCAGCGCAGCTTGATGCGTAGTAAAAAAAAAATAAATAGACAACTGGTCGACCTCATTAGAAATAAAAACCCAAAAGATTAGATAGACAAACAAAAAACACATAAATGTGGAGAGAAGGGCAGTGCGCGCAGGAGCAAAGGTAAACAGCAGACAGACCTGAATCCTTATCTTTACAAGGTCGACCTCAGAACATTGTTCAGTTTGTCTCGGTGACGGATAATGGAAGGAAGGGCAGGCAACTGGTCGACTTCATTTAAATAAACAAATAAAAAATAAGATAAACTCTCAGGAATAGATAAATAATAACAAAAAAATTGTAAAGTGCAGAAAGCGAGAGGCGCGCGAATGCACTCAAGCAAACACTAACAGGACAGCACAATGCGTATTTTTTTTTAAATTGACAAAATAAATAAAAAATACATCAAAAATAAAAATAGGTGGAAAAGGCGAGAGTGCGCGAGCACACAGGATCAAAGACAAGCAGCGCAGCTTGATGCGTAGTAAAAAAAATAATAAATAGACAACTGGTCGACATCATTATAAATAAATCCCAAAACATTAGATAGACAAACAAACAAACACATAAATGTGGAGAGAAGGGCAGTGCGCGCAGGAGCAAAGGTAAACAGCAGACAGACCTGAATCCTTATCTTTACAAGGTCGACCTCAGAACTTTGTTCAGTTTGTCTCGGTGACGGTTAATGGAAGGAAGGGCAGGCAACTGGTCGACTTCATTTAAATAAACAAATAAAAAATAAGATAAACTCTCAGGAATAGATAAATAATAACAAAAAAATTGTAAAGTGGAGAAAGCGAGAGCGCGCGAATGCACTCAAGCAAACACAAACAGCACAGCACGATGCGTATTTTTTTTTAAAATTGACAAAATAAATCAAAAATAAATCAAAAATAAAAATAAGTGGAAAAGGCGAGAGTGCGCGAGCACACAGGAGCAAAGACAAGCAGCGCAGCTTGATGCGTAGTAAAAAAAATAATAAATAGACAACTGGTCGACCTCATTAGAAATAAAAACCCGAAAGATTAGATAGACAAACAAACAAACACATAAATGTGGAGAGAGGGGCAGTGGGCACAGGAGCAAAGGTAAACAGCAGACAGAACTGAATCCTTATCTTTACAAGGTCGACCTCAGAACTTTGTTCAGTTTGTCTCGGTGACGGATAATGGAAGGAAGGGCAGGCAACTGGTCGACTTCATTTAAATAAACAAATAAAAAATAAAAAACTCTCAGGAATAGATAAATAATAACAAAAAAATTGTAAAGTGGAGAAAGCGAGAGCGCGCGAATGCACTCAAGCAAACAAAAACAGCACAGCTCGATGCGTATTATTTTTTTAAATTGACAAAATAAATCAAAAATAAATCAAAAATAAAAATAAGTGGAAAAGGCGAGAGTGCGCGAGCACACAGGAGCAAAGACAAGCAGCGCAGCTTGATGCGTTGTAAAAAAAGTAATAAATAGACAACTGGTCGACCTCATTAGAAATAAAAACCCAAAAGATTAGATAGACAAACAAACAAACACATAAATGTGGAGAGAAGGGCAGTGCGCGCAGGAGCAAAGGTAAACAGCAGACAGACCTGAATCCTTATCTTTACAAGGTGGACCTCAGAACTTTGTTCAGTTTGTCTCGGTGACGGATAATGGAAGGAAGGGCAGGCAACTGGTCGACTTCATTTAAATAAAAAAATAAAAAATAAGATAAACTCTCAGGAATAGATAAATAATAACAAAAAAATTGTAAAGTAGAGAAAGCGAGAGCGCGCGAATACACTCAAGCAAACACAAACAGCACAGCACGATGCGTATTTTTTTTAACATTGACAAAATAAATAAAAAATAAATCAAAAATAAAAATAAGTGGAAAAGGCGAGAGTGCGCTAGCACACAGGAACAAAGACAAGCAGCGCAGCTTGATGCGTAGTAAAAAAAAATAATAAATAGACAACGGGTCGACCTCATTAGAAATAAAAACCCAAAAGATTAGATAGACAAACAAACAAACACATAAATGTGGAGAGAAGGGCAGTGCGCGCAGGAGCAAAGGTAAACAGCAGACAGACCTGAATCCTTATCTTTACAAGTTCGACCTCAGAACTTTGTTCAGTTTGTCTCGGTGACCGATAATGGAAGGAAGGGCAGGCAACTGGTCGACTTCATTTAAATAAACAAATAAAAAATAAGATAAACTCTCAGGAATAGATAAATAATAACAAAAAAATTGTAAAGTGGAGAAAGCGAGAGCGCGCGAATGCACTCAAGCAAACACAAACAGCACAGCACGATGCGTATTTTTTTTTAAATTGACAAAATAAATCAAAATTAAATCAAAAATAAAAATACGTGGAAAAGGCGAGAGTGCGCGAGCACACAGGAGCAAAGACAAGCAGCGCAGCTTGATGCGTAGTAAAAAAAATAATAAATAGACAACTGGTCGACCTCATTAGAAATAAAAACCCAAAAGATTAGATAGACAAACAAACAAACACATAAATGTGGAGAGAAGGGCAGTGCGGGCAGGAGCAAAGGTAAACAGCAGACAGACCTGAATCCTTATCTTTACAAGGTCGACCTCAGAACTTTGTTCAGTTTGTCTCGGTGACGGATAATGGAAGGAAGGGCAGGCAACTGGTCGACTTCATTTAAATAAACAAATAAAAAATAAGATAAACTCTCAGGAATAGATAAATAATAACAAAAAATTGTAAAGTGGAGAAAGCGAGAGCGCGCGAATGCACTCAAGCAAACACAAACAGCACAGCACGATGCGTATTTTTTTTTAAAATTGACAAAATAAATCAAAAATAAAAATAAGTGGAAAAGGCGAGAGTGCGCGAGCACACAGGAGCAAAGACAAGCAGCGCAGCTTGATGCGTAGTAAAAAAAAATAATAAATAGACAACTGGTCGACCTCATTAGAAATAAAAACCCAAAAGATTAGATAGACAAACAAACAAACACATAAATGTGGAGAGAAGGGCAGTGCGCGCAGGAGCAAAGGTAAACATCAGACAGACCTGAATCCTTATCTTTACAAGGTCGACCTCAGAACTTTGTTCAGTTTGTCTCGGTGACGGATAATGGAAGGAAGGGCAGGCAATTGGTCGACTTCTTTAAATAATCAAATAAAAAATAACATAAATTCTCAGGAATAGATAAATAATAACAAAAAAATTGTAAAGTGGAGAAAGCGAGAGCGCGCGAATGCACTCAAGCAAACACAAACAGCACAGCACGATGCGTATTTTTTTTAAAATTGACGAAATAAATCAAAAATAAATCAAAAATAAAAATTAGTGGAAAAGGCGAGAGTGCGCGAGCACACAGGAGCAAAGACAAGCAGCGCAGCTTGATGCGTAGTAAAAAAAATAATAAATAGACAACTGGTCGACCTCATTAGAAATAAAAACCCAAAAGATTAGATAGACAAACAAACAAAAACATAAATGTGGAGAGAAGGGCAGTGCGCGCAGGAGCAAAGGTAAACAGCAGACAGACCTGAATCCTTATCTTTACAAGGTCGACCTCAGAACTTTGTTCAGTTTGTCTCGGTGACGGATAATGGAAGGAAGGGCAGGCAACTGGTCGACTTCGTTTAAATAAACAAAAAATAAGATAAACTCTCAGGAATAGATAAATAATAACAAAAAAATTGTAAAGTGGAGAAAGCGAGAGCTCCCGAATGCACTCAAGCAAACACAAACAGCACAGCACGATGCGTTTTTTTTTTAAAATTGACAAAATAAATCAAAATTAAATCAAAAATAAAAATAAGTGGAAAAGGCGAGAGTGCGCGAGCACACAGGAGCAAAGACAAGCAGCGCAGCTTGATGCGTAGTAAAAAAAATAATAAATAGACAACTGGTCGACCTCATTAGAAATAAAATCCCAAAAGATTAGATAGACAAACAAACATACACATAAATGTGGAGAGAAGGGCAGTGCGCGCAGGAGCAAAGGTAAACAGCAGACAGACCTGAATCCTTATCTTTACAAGGTCGACCTCAGAACTTTGTTCAGTTTGTCTCGGTGACGGATAATGGAAGGAAGGGCAGGCAACTGGTCGACTTCATTTAAATAAACAAAAAATAAGATAAACTCTCAGGAATAGATAAATAATAACAAAAAAATTGTAAAGTGGAGAAAGGGAGAGCGCGCGAATGCACTCAAGCAAACACAAACAGCACAGCACGATGCGTATTTTTTTTTAAATTGACAAAATAAATCAAAAATAATTCAAAAATAAAAATAAGTGGAAAAGGCGAGAGTGCGCGAGCACACAGGAGCAAAGACAAGCAGCGCAGCTTGATGCGTAGTAAAAAAAATAATAAATAGACAACTGGTCGACCTCATTAGAAATAAAAACCCAAAAGATTAGATAGACAAACAAACAAACACATAAATGTGGAGAGAAGGGCAGTGCGCGCAGGAGCAAAGGTAAACAGCAGACAGACCTGAATCCTTATCTTTACAAGGTCGACCTCAGAACTTTGTTCATTTTGTCTCGGTGACGGATAATGGAAGGAAGGGCAGGCAACTGGTCGACTTCATTTAAATAAACAAATAAAATATAAGATAAACTCTCAGGAATAGATAAATAATAACAAAAAAATTGTAGAGTGGAAAAAGCGAGAGCGCGCGAATGCACTCAAGCAAACACAAACAGCACAGCACGATGCGTATTTTTTTTAAAATTGACAAAATAAATCAAAATTAAATCAAAAATAAAAATAAGTGGAAAAGGCGAGAGTGCGCGAGCACACAGGAGCAAAGACAAGCAGCGCAGCTTGATGCGTAGTAAAAAAAAATAATAAATAGACAACTGGTCGACCTCATTAGAAATAAAAACCCAAAAGATTAGATAGACAAACAAACAAACACATAAATGTGGAGAGAAGGGCAGTGCGCGCAGGAGCAAAGGTAAACAGCAGACAGACCTGAATCCTTATCTTTACAAGGTCGACCTCAGAACTTTGTTCAGTTTGTCTCGGTGACGGATAATGGAAGGAAGGGCAGGCAACTGGTCGACTTCATTTAAATAAACAAATAAAAAATAAGATAAACTCTCAGGAATAGATAAATAATTACCAAAAAATTGTAAAGTGGAGAAAGCGAGAGCGCGCGAATGCACTCAAGCAAACACAAACAGCACAGCTCGATGCGTATTATTTTTTTAAATTGACAAAATAAATCAAAAATAAATCAAAAATAAAAATAAGTGGAAAAGGCGAGAGTGCGCGAGCACACAGGAGCAAAGACAAGCAGCGCAGCTTGATGCGTTGTAAAAAAAGTAATAAATAGGGCTGGGGATATAGCCTAGTGGCAAGAGTGCCTGCCTCGGATACACGAGGCCCTAGGTTCGATTCCCCAGCACCACATATACAGAAAACGGCCAGAAGCGGCGCTGTGGCTCAAGTGGCAGAGTGCTAGCCTTGAGCGGGAAGAAGCCAGGGACAGTGCTCAGGCCCTGAGTCCAAGGCCCAGGACTGGCAAAAAAAAAAAAAACAAAAAAAAACAAAAAAAAAAAAAAAAAAAAAAGTAATAAATAGACAACTGGTCGACCTCATTAGAAATAAAAACCCAAAAGATTAGATAGACAAACAAACAAACACATAAATGTGGAGAGAAGGGCAGTGCGCGCAGGAGCAAAGGTAAACAGCAGACAGACCTGAATCCTTATCTTTACAAGGTCGACCTCAGAACTTTGTTCAGTTTGTCTCGGTGACGGATAATGGAAGGAAGGGCAGGCAACTGGTCGACTTCATTTAAATAAACAAATAAAAAATAAGATAAACTCTCAGGAATAGATAAATAATAACAAAAAAATTTTAAAGTGGAGAAAGCGAGAGCGCGCGAATGCACTCAAGCAAACACAAACAGCACAGCTCGATGCGTATTTTATTTTTTGAAATTGACAAAATAAATCAAAAATAAATCAAAAATAAAAATAAGTGGAAAAGGCGAGAGTGCGCGAGCACACAGGAGCAAAGACAAGCAGCGCAGCTTGATGCGTAGTAAAAAAAATAATAAATAGACAACTGGTCGACCTCATTAGAAATAAAAACCCAAAAGATTAGATAGACAAACAAACAAACACATAAATGTGGAGAGAAGGGCAGTGCGCGCAGGAGCAAAGGTAATCAGTAGACAGACCTGAATCCTTATCTTTACAAGGTCGACCTCAGAACTTTGTTCAGTTTGTCTCGGTGACGGATAATGAAAGGAAGGGCAGGCAACTGGTCGACTTCATTTAAATAAACAAATGAAAAATAAGATAAACTCTCAGGAATAGATAAATAATAACAAAAAAATTGTAAAGTGGAGAAAGCGAGAGCGCGCGAATGCACTCAAGCAAACACAAACAGCACAGCTCGATGCGTATTTTATTTTTTGAAATTGACAAAATAAATCAAAAATAAATCAAAAATAAAAATAAGTGGAAAAGGCGAGAGTGCGCGAGCACACAGGAGCAAAGACAAGCAGCGCAGCTTGATGCGTAGTAAAAAAAATAATAAATAGACAACTGGTCGACTCATTAGAAATAAAAACCCAAAAGATTAGATAGACAAACAAACAAACACATAAATGTGGAGAGAAGGGCAGTGCGCGCAGGAGCAAAGGTAAACAGCAGACAGACCTGAATCCTTATTTTACAAGATCGACCTCAGAACTTTGTTCAGTTTGTTCGGTGACGGATAATGGAAGGAAGGGCAGGCAACTGGTCGACTTCATTTAAATAAACAAAAAATAAGATAAACTCTCAGGAATAGATAAATAATAACAAAAAAATTGTAAAGTGGAGAAAGCGAGAGCGCGCGAATGCACTCAAGCAAACACAAACAGCACAGCACGATGCGTATTTTTTTTAAATTGACAAAATAAATCAAAAATAAAAATAAGTGGAAAAGGCGAGAGTGCGCGAGCACACAGGAGCAAAGACAAGCAGCGCAGCTTGATGCGTAGTAAAAAAAATAATAAATAGACAACTGGTCGACCTCATTAGAAATAAAAACCCAAAAGATTAGAGAGACAAACAAACAAACACATAAATGTGGAGAGAAGGGCAGTCCGCGCAGGAGCAAAGGTAAACAGCAGACAGACCTGAATCCTTATCTTTACAAGGACGACCTCAGAACTTTGTTAAGTTTGTCTCGGTGACGGATTATGGAAGGAAGGGCAGGCAACTGGTCGACTTCATTTAAATAAACAAATAAAAAATAAGATAAACTCTCAGGAATAGATAAATAATAACAAAAAAATTGTAAAGTGGAGAAAGCGAGAGCGCGCGAATGCACTCAAGCAAAAACAAACAGCACAGCACGATGCGTATTTTTTTTTAAATTGACAAAATTAATCAAAAATAAATCAAAAATAAAAATAAGTGGAAAAGGCGAGAGTGCGCGAGCACACAGGAGCAAAGACAAGCAGCGCAGCTTGATGCGTAGTAAAAAAAATAATAAATAGACAGCGGGTCGACCTCATTAGAAATAAAAACCCAAAAGATTAGATAGACAAACAAACAAACACATAAATGTGGAGAGAAGGGCAGTGCACGCAGGAGCAAAGGTAAACAGCAGACAGACCTGAATCCTTATCTTTACAAGGTCGACCTCAGAACTTTGTTCAGTTTGTCTCGGTGACGGATAATGGAAGGAAGGGCAGGCAACTGGTCGACTTCATTTAAATAAACAAATAAAAAATAAGATAAACTCTCAGGAATAGATAAATAATAACAAAAAAATTTTAAAGTGGAGAAAGCGAGAGCGCGCGAATGCACTCAAGCAAACACAAACAGCACAGCTCGATGCGTATTTTATTTTTTGAAATTGACAAAATAAATCAAAAATAAATCAAAAATAAAAATAAGTGGAAAAGGCGAGAGTGCGCGAGCACACAGGAGCAAAGACAAGCAGCGCAGCTTGATGCGTAGTAAAAAAAATAATAAATAGACAACTGGTCGACCTCATTAGAAATAAAAACCCAAAAGATTAGATAGACAAACAAACAAACACATAAATGTGGAGAGAAGGGCAGTGCGCGCAGGAGCAAAGGTAATCAGTAGACAGACCTGAATCCTTATCTTTACAAGGTCGACCTCAGAACTTTGTTCAGTTTGTCTCGGTGACGGATAATGAAAGGAAGGGCAGGCAACTGGTCGACTTCATTTAAATAAACAAATGAAAAATAAGATAAACTCTCAGGAATAGATAAATAATAACAAAAAAATTGTAAAGTGGAGAAAGCGAGAGCGCGCGAATGCACTCAAGCAAACACAAACAGCACAGCTCGATGCGTATTTTATTTTTTGAAATTGACAAAATAAATCAAAAATAAATCAAAAATAAAAATAAGTGGAAAAGGCGAGAGTGCGCGAGCACACAGGAGCAAAGACAAGCAGCGCAGCTTGATGCGTAGTAAAAAAAATAATAAATAGACAACTGGTCGACTCATTAGAAATAAAAACCCAAAAGATTAGATAGACAAACAAACAAACACATAAATGTGGAGAGAAGGGCAGTGCGCGCAGGAGCAAAGGTAAACAGCAGACAGACCTGAATCCTTATTTTACAAGATCGACCTCAGAACTTTGTTCAGTTTGTTCGGTGACGGATAATGGAAGGAAGGGCAGGCAACTGGTCGACTTCATTTAAATAAACAAAAAATAAGATAAACTCTCAGGAATAGATAAATAATAACAAAAAAATTGTAAAGTGGAGAAAGCGAGAGCGCGCGAATGCACTCAAGCAAACACAAACAGCACAGCACGATGCGTATTTTTTTTAAATTGACAAAATAAATCAAAAATAAAAATAAGTGGAAAAGGCGAGAGTGCGCGAGCACACAGGAGCAAAGACAAGCAGCGCAGCTTGATGCGTAGTAAAAAAAATAATAAATAGACAACTGGTCGACCTCATTAGAAATAAAAACCCAAAAGATTAGAGAGACAAACAAACAAACACATAAATGTGGAGAGAAGGGCAGTCCGCGCAGGAGCAAAGGTAAACAGCAGACAGACCTGAATCCTTATCTTTACAAGGACGACCTCAGAACTTTGTTAAGTTTGTCTCGGTGACGGATTATGGAAGGAAGGGCAGGCAACTGGTCGACTTCATTTAAATAAACAAATAAAAAATAAGATAAACTCTCAGGAATAGATAAATAATAACAAAAAAATTGTAAAGTGGAGAAAGCGAGAGCGCGCGAATGCACTCAAGCAAAAACAAACAGCACAGCACGATGCGTATTTTTTTTTAAATTGACAAAATTAATCAAAAATAAATCAAAAATAAAAATAAGTGGAAAAGGCGAGAGTGCGCGAGCACACAGGAGCAAAGACAAGCAGCGCAGCTTGATGCGTAGTAAAAAAAATAATAAATAGACAGCGGGTCGACCTCATTAGAAATAAAAACCCAAAAGATTAGATAGACAAACAAACAAACACATAAATGTGGAGAGAAGGGCAGTGCACGCAGGAGCAAAGGTAAACAGCAGACAGACCTGAATCCTTATCTTTACAAGGTCGACCTCAGAACTTTGTTCAGTTTGTCTCGGTGACGGATAATGGAAGGAAGGGCAGGCAACTGGTCGACTTCATTTAAATAAACAAATAAAAAATAAGATAAACTCTCAGGAATAGATAAATAATAACAAAGAAATTGTAAAGTGGAGAAAGCGAGAGCGCGCGAATGCACTCAAGCAAACACAAACAGCACAGCACGATGCGTATTTTTTTTAAAATTGACAAAATAAATCAAAAATAAATCAAAAATAAAAATAAGTGGAAAAGGCGAGAGTGCGCGAGCACACAGGAGCAAAGACAAGCAGCGCAGCTTGATGCGTAGTAAAAAAAATAATAAATACCCAACTGGTCGACCTCATTAGAAATAAAAACCCAAAAGATTAGATAGACAAACAAACAAACACATAAATGTGGAGAGAAGGGCAGTGCGCGCAGGAGCAAAGGTAAACAGCAGACAGACCTGAATCCTTATCTTTACAAGGTCGACCTCAGAACTTTGTTCAGTTGGTCTCGGTGACGGATAATGGAAGGAAGGGCAGGCAACTGGTCGACTTCATTTAAATAAACAAATAAAAAATAAGATAAACTCTCAGGAATAGATAAATAATAACAAAAAAATTGTAAAGTGCAGAAAGCGAGAGCGCGCGAATGCACTCAAGCAAACACAAACAGCACAGCACGATGCGTATTTTTTTTTAAATTGAAAAAATAAATCAAAAATAAATCAAATATAAAAATTAGTGGAAAAGGCGAGAGTGCGCGAGCACACAGGAGCAAAGACAAGCAGCGCAGCTTGATGCGTAGAAAAAAAAATAATAAATAGACAACTGGTCGACCTCATTAGAAATAAAAACCCAAAAGATTAGATAGACAAACAAACAAACACATAAATGTGGAGAGAAGGGCAGTGCGCGCAGGAGCAAAGGTAAACAGAAGACAGACCTGAATCCTTATCTTTACAAGGTCGACCTCAGAACTTTGTTCAGTTTGTCTCGGTGACGGATAATGGAAGGAAGGGCAGGCAACTGGTCGACTTCATTTAAATAAACAAATAAAAAATAAGATAAACTCTCAGGAATAGATAAATAATAACAAAAAAATTGTAAAGTGGAGAAAGCGAGAGCGCGCGAATGCACTCAAGCAAACACAAACAGCACAGCACGATGCGTATTTTTTTTTAAATTGACAAAATAAATCATAAATAAATCAAAAATAAAAATAAGTGGAAAAGGCGAGAGTGCGCGAGCACACAGGAGCAAAGACAAGCAGCGCAGCTTGATGCGTAGTAAAAAAAATAATAAATAGACAACTGGTCGACCTCATTAGAAATAAAAACCCAAAAGATTAGATAGACAAACAAACAAACACATAAATGTGGAGAGAAGGGCAGTGCGCGCAGGAGCAAAGGTAAACAGCAGACAGACCTGAATCCTTATCTTTACAAGGTCGACCTCAGAACTTTGTTCAGTTTGTCTCGGTGACGGATAATGGAAGGAAGGGCAGGCAACTGGTCGACTTCATTTAAATAAACAAAAAATAAGATAAACTCTCAGGAATAGATAAATAATAACAAAAAAATTGTAAAGTGGAGAAAGCGAGAGCGCGCGAATGCACTCAAGCAAACACAAACAGCACAGAACGATGCGTATTTTTTTTAAATTGACAAAATAAATCATAAATAAAAATAAGTGGAAAAGGCGAGAGTGCGCGAGCACACAGGAGCAAAGACAAGCAGCGCAGCTTGATGCGTAGTAAAAAAAATAATAAATAGACAACTGGTCGACCTCATTAGAAATAAAAACCCAAAAGATTAGAGAGACAAACAAACAAACACATAAATGTGGAGAGAAGGGCAGTGTGCGCAGGAGCAAAGGTAAACAGCAGACAGACCTGAATCCTTATCTTTACAAGGTCGACCTCAGAACTTTGTTCGGTTTGTCTCAGTGACGGATAATGGAAGGAAGGGCAGGCAACTGGTCGACTTCATTTAAATAAACAAATAAAAAATAAGATAAACTCTCAGGAATAGATAAATAATAACAAAAAAATTGTAAAGTGGAGAAAGCGAGAGCGCGCGAATGCACTCAAGCAAACACAAACAGCACAGCACGATGCGTATTTTTTTTCAATTGACAAAATAAATCAAAAATAAATCAAAAATAAAAATAAGTGGAAAAGGAGAGAGTGCGCGAGCACACAGGAGCAAAGACAAGCAGCGCAGCTTGATGCGTAGTAAAAAAAATAATAAATAGACAACTGGTCGACCTCATTAGAAATAAAAACCCAAAAGATTAGATAGACAAACAAACAAACACATAAATGTGGAGAGAAGGGCAGTGCGCGCAGGAGCAAAGGTAAACAGCAGACAGACCTGAATCCTTATCTTTACAAGGTCGACCTCAGAACTTTGTTCAGTTTGTCTCGGTGACGGATAATGGAAGGAAGGGCAGGCAACTGGTCGACTTCATTTAAATAAACAAATAAAAAATAAGATAAACTCTCAGGAATAGATAAATAATAACAAAAAAATTGTAAAGTGGAGAAAGCGAGAGCGCGCGAATGCACTCAAGCAAACACAAATAGCACAGCAAGATGCGTATTTTTTTTTAAATTGACAAAATAAATCAAAAATAAAAATAAGTGGAAAAGGCGAGAGTGCGTGAGCACACAGGAGCAAAGACAAGCAGTGCAGCTTGATGCGTAGTAAAAAAAATAATAAATAGACAACTGGTC
Organism: Perognathus longimembris pacificus; assembly: GCF_023159225.1. Taxonomy (NCBI): domain Eukaryota; kingdom Metazoa; phylum Chordata; class Mammalia; order Rodentia; family Heteromyidae; genus Perognathus; species Perognathus longimembris. Next base: position 21,657 of record NW_025958615.1, on the reverse strand, counting down.
GACCTCATTAGAAATAAAAACCCAAAAGATTAGATAGAGAAACAAACAAACACATAAATGTGGAGAGAAGGGCAGTGCGCGCAGGAGCAAAGGTAAACAGCAGACAGACCTGAATCCTTATCTTTACAAGGTCGACCTCAGAACTTTGTTCAGTTTGTCTCGGTGACGGATAATGGAAGGAAGGGCAGGCAACTGGTCGACTTCATTTAAATAAACAAAAAATAAGATAAACTCTCAGGAATAGATAAATAATAACAAAAAATTGTAAAGTGGAGAAATCGAGAGCGCGCGAATGCACTCAAGCAAAAACAAACAGCACAGCAGGATGCGTATTTTTTTTTAAAGTGACAAAATTAATCAAAAATAAATCAAAAATAAAAATAAGTGGAAAAGGCGAGAGTGCGCAAGCACACAGGAGGAAAGACAAGCAGCGCAGCTTGATGCGTAGTAAAAAAAATAATAAATAGACAACGGGTCGACCTCATTAGAAATAAAAACCCAAAAGATTAGATAGACAAACAAACAAACACATAAATGTGGAGAGAAGGGCATTGCGCGCAGGAGCAAAGGTAAACAGCAGACAGACCTGAATCCTTATCTTTACAAGGTCGACCTCAGAACTTTGTTCAGTTGGTCTCGGTGACGGATAATGGAAGGAAGGGCAGGCAACTGGTCGACTTCATTTAAATAAACAAATAAAAAATAAGATAAACTCTCAGGAATAGATAAATAATAACAAAAAAATTGTAAAGTGCAGAAAGCGAGAGCGCGCGAATGCACTCAAGAAAACACAAACAGCACAGCACGGTGCGTATTTTTTTTTAAAATTGACAAAATAAATCAAAACTAAAAATAAGTGGAAAAGGCGAGAGTGCGCAAGCACACAGGAGCAAAGACAAGCAGCGCAGCTTGATGCGTAGTAAAAAAAATAATAAATAGACAACTGGTCGACCTCATTAGAAATAAAAACCCAAAAGATTAGATAGACAAACAAACAAACACATAAATGTGGAGAGAAGGGCAGTGCGCGCATGAGCAAAGGTAAACAGCAGACAGACCTGAATCCTTATTTTACAAGGTCGACCTCAGAACTTTGTTCAGTTTGTTCGGTGACGGATAATGGAAGGAAGGGCAGGCAACTGGTCGACTTCATTTAAATAAACAAAAAATAAGATAAACTCTCAGGAATAGATAAATAATAACAAAAAAATTGTAAAGTGGAGAAAGCGAGAGCGCGCGAATGCACTCAAGCAAAAACAAACAGCACAGCAGGATGCGTATTTTTTTTTAAAGTGACAAAATTAATCAAAAATAAATCAAAAATAAAAATAAGTGGAAAAGGCGAGAGTGCGCGAGCACACAGGAGGAAAGACAAGCAGCGCAGCTTGATGCGTAGTAAAAAAAATAATAAATAGACAACGGGTCGACCTCATTAGAAATAAAAACCCAAAAGATTAGATAGACAAACAAACAAACACATAAATGTGGAGAGAAGGGCAGTGCGCGCAGGAGCAAAGGTAAACAGCAGACAGACCTGAATCCTTATCTTTACAAGGTCGACCTCAGAACTTTGTTCAGTTGGTCTCGGTGACGGATAATGGAAGGAAGGGCAGGCAACTGGTCGACTTCATTTAAATAAACAAATAAAAAATAAGATAAACTCTCAGGAATAGATAAATAATAACAAAAAAATTGTAAAGTGCAGAAAGCGAGAGCGCGCGAATGCACTCAAGAAAACACAAACAGCACAGCACGGTGCGTATTTTTTTTTAAAATTGACAAAATAAATCAAAACTAAAAATAAGTGGAAAAGGCGAGAGTGCGCAAGCACACAGGAGCAAAGACAAGCAGCGCAGCTTGATGCGTAGTAAAAAAAATAATAAATAGACAACTGGTCGACCTCATTAGAAATAAAAACCCAAAAGATTAGATAGACAAACAAACAAACACATAAATGTGGAGAGAAGGGCAGTGCGCGCATGAGCAAAGGTAAACAGCAGACAGACCTGAATCCTTATTTTACAAGGTCGACCTCAGAACTTTGTTCAGTTTGTTCGGTGACGGATAATGGAAGGAAGGGCAGGCAACTGGTCGACTTCATTTAAATAAACAAAAAATAAGATAAACTCTCAGGAATAGATAAATAATAACAAAAAAATTGTAAAGTGGAGAAAGCGAGAGCGCGCGAATGCACTCAAGCAAACACAAACAGCACAGCACGATGCGTATTTTTTTTAAATTGACAAAATAAATCAAAAATAAAAATAAGTGGAAAAGGCGAGAGTGCGCGAGCACACAGGAGCAAAGACAAGCTGCGCAGCTTGATGCGTAGTAAAAAAAATAATAAATACACAACTGGTCGACCTCATTAGAAATAAAAACCCAAAAGATTAGAGAGACACACAAACAAACACATAAATGTGGAGAGAAGGGCAGTCCGCGCAGGAGCAAAGGTAAACAGCAGACAGACCTGAATCCTTATCTTTACAAGGACGACCTCAGAACTTTGTTAAGTTTGTCTCGGTGACGGATTATGGAAGGAAGGGCAGGCAACTGGTCGACTTCATTTAAATAAACAAATAAAAAATAAGATAAACTCTCAGGAATAGATAAATAATAACAAAAAAATTGTAAAGTGGAGAAAGCGAGAGCGCGCGAATGCACTCAAGCAAAAACAAACAGCACAGCACGATGCGTATTTTTTTTTAAATTGACAAAATTAATCAAATATAAATCAAAAATAAAAATAAGTGGAAAAGGCGAGAGTGCGCGAGCACACAGGAGCAAAGACAAGCAGCGCAGCTTGATGCGTACTAAAAAAAATAATAAATAGACAGCGGGTCGACCTCATTAGAAATAAAAACCCAAAAGATTAGATAGACAAACAAACAAACACATAAATGTGGAGAGAAGGGCAGTGCGCGCAGGAGCAAAGGTAAACAGCAGACAGACCTGAATCCTTATCTTTACAAGGTCGACCTCAGAACTTTGTTCAGTTGGTCTCGGTGACGGATAATGGAAGGAAGGGCAGGCAACTGGTCGACTTCATTTAAATAAACAAATAAAAAAAAAGATAAACTCTCAGGAATAGATAAATAATAACAAAAAAATTGTAAAGTGCAGAATGCGAGAGCGCGCGAATGCACTCAAGCAAACACAAACAGCACAGCACGATGCGTATTTTTTTTAAATTGACAAAATAAATCAAAAATAAATCAAAAATAAAAATAAGTGGAAAAGGCGAGAGTGCGCGAGCACACAGGAGCAAAGACAAGCAGCGCAGCTTGATGCGTAGTAAAAAAAATAATAAATAGACAACTGGTCGACCTCATTAGAAATAAAAACCCAAAAGATTAGATAGACAAACAAACAAACACATAAATGTGGAGAGAAGGGCAGTGCGCGCAGGAGCAAAGGTAAACAGAAGACAGACCTGAATCCTTATCTTTACAAGGTCGACCTCAGAACTTTGTTCAGTTTGTCTCGGTGACGGATAATGGAAGGAAGGGCAGGCAACTGGTCGACTTCATTTAAATAAACAAATAAAAAATAAGATAAACTCTCAGGAATAGATAAATAATAACAAAAAAATTGTAAAGTGGAGAAAGCGAGAGCGCGCGAATGCACTCAAGCAAACACAAACAGCACAGCACGATGCGTATTTTTTTTTAAATTGACAAAATAAATCATAAATAAATCAAAAATAAAAATAAGTGGAAAAGGCGAGAGTGCGCGAGCACACAGGAGCAAAGACAAGCAGCGCAGCTTGATGCGTAGTAAAAAAAATAATAAATAGACAACTGGTCGACCTCATTAGAAATAAAAACCCAAAAGATTAGATAGACAAACAAACAAACACATAAATGTGGAGAGAAGGGCAGTGCGCGCAGGAGCAAAGGTAAACAGCAGACAGACCTGAATCCTTATCTTTACAAGGTCGACCTCAGAACTTTGTTCAGTTTGTCTCGGTGACGGATAATGGAAGGAAGGGCAGGCAACTGGTCGACTTCATTTAAATAAACAAAAAATAAGATAAACTCTCAGGAATAGATAAATAATAACAAAAAAATTGTAAAGTGGAGAAAGCGAGAGCGCGCGAATGCACTCAAGCAAACACAAACAGCACAGCACGATGCGTATTTTTTTTATATTGACAAAATTAATCAAAAATAAAAATAAGTGGAAAAGGCGAGAGTGCGCGAGCACACAGGAGCAAAGACAAGCAGCGCAGCTGGATGCGTAGTAAAAAAAATAATAAATAGACAACTGGTCGACCTCATTAGAAATAAAAACCCAAAAGATTAGAGAGACAAACAAACAAACACATAAATGTGGAGAGAAGGGCAGTCCGCGCAGGAGCAAAGGTAAACAGCAGACAGACCTGAATCCTTATCTTTACAAGGACGACCTCAGAACTTTGTTAAGTTTGTCTCGGTGACGGATTATGGAAGGAACAGCAGGCAACTGGTCGACTTCATTTAAATAAACAAATAAAAAATAAGATAAACTCTCAGGAATAGATAAATAATAACAAAAAAATTGTAAAGTGGAGAAAGCGAGAGCGCGCGAATGCACTCAAGCAAAAACAAACAGCACAGCACGATGCGTATTTTTTTTTAAATTGACAAAATTAATCAAAAATAAATCAAAAATAAAAATAAGTGGAAAAGGCGAGAGTGCGCGAGCACACAGGAGCAAAGACAAGCAGCGCAGCTTGATGCGTAGTAAAAAAAATAATAAATAGACAGCGGGTCGTCCTCATTAGAAATAAAAACCCAAAAGATTAGATAGACAAACAAACAAACACATAAATGTGGAGAGAAGGGCAGTGCGCGCAGGAGCAAAGGTAAACAGCAGACAGACCTGAATCCTTATCTTTACAAGGTCGACCTCAGAACTTTGTTCAGTTTGTCTCGGTGACGGATAATGGAAGGAAGGGCAGGCAACTGGTCGACTTCATTTAAATAAACAAATAAAAAATAAGATAAACTCTCAGGAACAGATAAATAATAACAAAGAAATTGTAAAGTGGAGAAAGCGAGAGCGCGCGAATGCACTCAAGCAAACACAAACAGCACAGCACGATGCGTATTTTTTTTAAAATTGACAAAATAAATCAAAAATAAATCAAAAATAAAAATAAGTGGAAAAGGCGAGAGTGCGCGAGCACACAGGAGCAAAGACAAGCAGCGCAGCTTGATGCGTAGTAAAAAAAATAATAAATAGACAGCGGGTCGACCTCATTAGAAATAAAAACCCAAAAGATTAGATAGACAAACAAACAAACACATAAATGTGGAGAGAAGGGCAGTGCGCGCAGGAGCAAAGGTAAACAGCAGACAGACCTGAATCCTTATCTTTACAAGGTCGACCTCAGAACTTTGTTCAGTTTGTCTCGGTGACGGATAATGGAAGGAAGGGCAGGCAACTGGTCGACTTCATTTAAATAAACAAATAAAAAATAAGATAAACTCTCAGGAATAGATAAATAATAACAAAGAAATTGTAAAGTGGAGAAAGCGAGAGCGCGCGAATGCACTCAAGCAAACACAAACAGCACAGCACGATGCGTATTTTTTTTAAAATTGACAAAATAAATCAAAAATAAATCAAAAATAAAAATAAGTGGAAAAGGCGAGAGTGCGCGAGCACACAGGAGCAAAGACAAGCAGCGCAGCTTGATGCGTAGTAAAAAAAATAATAAATACACAACTGGTCGACCTCATTAGAAATAAAAACCCAAAAGATTAGATAGACAAACAAACAAACACATAAATGTGGAGAGAAGGGCAGTGCGCGCAGGAGCAAAGGTAAACAGCAGACAGACCTGAATCCTTATCTTTACAAGGTCGACCTCAGAACTTTGTTCAGTTGGTCTCGGTGACGGATAATGGAAGGAAGGGCAGGCAACTGGTCGACTTCATTTAAATAAACAAATAAAAAATAAGATAAACTCTCAGGAATAGATAAATAATAACAAAAAAATTGTAAAGTGCAGAAAGCGAGAGCACGCGAATGCACTCAAGCAAACACAAACAGCACAGCACGATGCGTATTTTTTTTTAAATTGAAAAAATAAATCAAAAATAAATCAAAAATAAAAATAAGTTGAAAAGGCGAGAGTGCACGAGCACACAGGAGCAAAGACAAGCAGCGCAGCTTGATGCGTAGTAAAAAAAATAATAAATAGACAACTGGTCGACCTCATTAGAAATAAAAACCCAAAAGATTAGAGAGACAAACAAACAAACACATAAATGTGGAGAGAAGGGCAGTGCGCGCAGGAGCAAAGGTAAACAGAAGACAGACCTGAATCCTTATCTTTACAAGGTCGACCTCAGAACTTTGTTCAGTTTGTCTCGGTGACGGATAATGGAAGGAAGGGCAGGCAACTGGTCGACTTCATTTAAATAAACAAATAAAAAATAAGATAAACTCTCAGGAATAGATAAATAATAACAAAAAATTGTAAAGTGGAGAAAGCGAGAGCGCGTGAATGCACTCAAGCAAACACAAACAGCACAGCACGATGCGTATTTTTTTTAAATTGACAAAATAAATCATAAATAAATCAAAAATAAAAATAAGTGGAAAAGGCGAGAGTGCGCGAGCACACGGGAGCAAAGACAAGCAGCACAGCTTGATGCGTAGTAAAAAAAATAATAAATAGACAACTGGTCGACCTCATTAGAAATAAAGACCCAAAAGATTAGATAGACAAACAAACAAACACATAAATGTGGAGAGAAGGGCAGTGCGCGCAGGAGCAAAGGTAAACAGCAGACAGACCTGAATCCTTATCTTTACAAGGTCGACTTCAGAACTTTGTTCAGTTTGTCTCGGTGACGGATAATAGAAGGAAGGGCAGGCAACTGGTCGACTTCATTTAAATAAACAAAAAATAAGATAAACTCTCAGGAATAGATAAATAATAACAAAAAAATTGTAAAGTGGAGAAAGCGAGAGCGCGCGAATGCACTCAAGCAAACACAAACAGCCCAGCACGATGCGTATTTTTTTTAAATTGACAAAATAAATCAAAAATAAAAATAAGTGGAAAAGGCGAGAGTGCGCGAGCACACAGGAGCAAAGACAAGCAGCGCAGCTTGATGCGTAGTAAAAAAAATAATAAATAGACAACTGGTCGACCTCATTAGAAATAAAAACCCAAAAGATTAGAGAGACAAACAAACAAACACATAAATGTGGAGAGAAGGGCAGTCCGCGCAGGAGCAAAGGTAAACAGCAGACAGACCTGAATCCTTATCTTTACAAGGACGACCTCAGAACTTTGTTAAGTTTGTCTCGGTGACGGATTATGGAAGGAACAGCAGGCAACTGGTCGACTTCATTTAAATAACCAAATAAAAAATAAGATAAACTCTCAGGAATAGATAAATAATAACAAAAAAATTGTAAAGTGGAGAAAGCGAGAGCGCGCGAATGCACTCAAGCAAAAACAAACAGCACAGCACGATGCGTATTTTTTTTTTAAATTGACAAAATTAATCAAAAATAAATCAAAAATAAAAATAAGTGGAAAAGGCGAGAGTGCGCGAGCACACAGGAGCAAAGACAAGCAGCGCAGCTTGATGTGTAGTAAAAAAAATAATAAATAGACAACTGGTCGACCTCATTAGAAATAAAAACCCAAAAGATTAGATAGACAAACAAACAAACACATAAATGTGGAGAGAAGGGCAGTGCGCGCAGGAGCAAAGGTAAACAGCAGACAGACCTGAATCCTTATCTTTACAAGGACGACCTCAGAACTTTGTTAAGTTTGTCTCGGTGACGGATTATAGAAGGAAGGGCAGGCAACTGGTCGACTTCATTTAAATAAACAAATAAAAAATAAGATAAACTCTCAGGAATAGATAAATAATAACAAAAAAATTGTAAAGTGGAGAAAGCGAGAGCGCGCGAATGCACTCAAGCAAAAACAAACAGCACAGCACGATGCGTATTTTTTTTTAAAATTGACAAAATTAATCAAAAATAAATCAAAAATAAAAATAAGTGGAAAAGGCGAGAGTGCGCGAGCACACAGGAGCAAAGACATGCAGCGCAGTTTGATGCGTAGTAAAAAAAATAATAAATAGACAGCGGGTCGACCTCATTAGAAATAAAAACCCAAAAGATTAGATAGACAAACAAACAAACACATAAATGTGGAGAGAAGGGCAGTGCGCGCAGGAGCAAAGGTAAACAGCAGACAGACCTGAATCCTTATCTTTACAAGGTCGACCTCAGAACTTTGTTCAGTTTGTCTCGGTGACGGATAATGGAAGGAAGGGCAGGCCACTGGTCGACTTCATTTAAATAAACAAATAAAAAATAAGATAAACTCTCAGGAATAGATAAATAATAACAAAGAAATTGTAAAGTGGAGAAAGCGAGAGCGCGCGAATGCACTCAAGCAAACACAAACAGCACAGCACGATGCGTATTTTTTTTAAAATTGACAAAATAAATCAAAAATAAATCAAAAATAAAAATAAGTGGAAAAGGCGAGAGTGCGCGAGCACACAGGAGCAAAGACAAGCAGCGCAGCTTGATGCGTAGTAAAAAAAATAATAAATACACAACTGGTCGACCTCATTAGAAATAAAAACCCAAAAGATTAGATAGACAAACAAACAAACACATAAATGTGGAGAGAAGGGCAGTGCGCGCAGGAGCAAAGGTAAACAGCAGACAGACCTGAATCCTTATCTTTACAAGGTCGACCTCAGAACTTTGTTCAGTTGGTCTCGGTGACGGATAATGGAAGGAAGGGCAGGCAACTGGATGACTTCATTTAAATAAACAAATAAAAAATAAGATAAACTCTCAGGAATAGATAAATAATAACAAAAAAATTGTAAAGTGCAGAAAGCGAGAGCGCGCGAATGCACTCAAGCAAACACAAACAGCACAGCACGATGCGTATTTTTTTTTAAATTGAAAAAATAAATCAAAAATAAATCAAAAATAAAAATAAGTGGAAAAGGCGAGAGTGCGCGAGCACACAGGAGCAAAGACAAGCAGCGCAGCTTGATGCGTAGTAAAAAAAATAATAAATAGACAACTGGTCGACCTCATTAGAAATAAAAACCCAAAAGATTAGATAGACAAACAAACAAACACATAAATGTGGAGAGAAGGGCAGTGCGCGCAGGAGCAAAGGTAAACAGAAGACAGACCTGAATCCTTATCATTACAAGGTCGACCTCAGAACTTTGTTCGGTTTGTCTCGGTGACGGATAATGGAAGGAAGGGCAGGCAACTGGTCGACTTCATTTAAATAAACAAATAAAAAATAAGATAAACTCTCAGGAATAGATAAATAATAACAAAAAAATTGTAAAGTGGAGAAAGCGAGAGCGTACGAATGCACTCAAGCAAACACAAACAGCACAGCACGATGCGTATTTTTTTTTTAAATTGACAAAATAAATCATAAATAAATCAAAAATAAAAATAAGTGGAAAAGGCGAGAGTACGCGAGCACACAGGAGCAAAGACAAGCAGCGCAGCTTGATGCATAGTAAAAAAAATAATAAATAGACAACTGGTCGACCTCATTAGAAATAAAAACCCAAAAGAATAGATAGACAAACAAACAAACACATAAATGTGGAGAGAAGGGCAGTGCGCGCAGGAGCAAAGGTAAACAGCAGACAGACCTGAATCCTTATCTTTACAAGGTCGACCTCAGAACTTTGTTCAGTTTGTCTCGGTGACGGATAATGGAAGGAAGGGCAGGCAACTGGTCGACTTCATTTAAATAAACAAATAAAAAATAAGATTAACTCTCAGGAATAGATAAATAATAAGAAAAAAATTGTAAAGTGGAGAAAGCGAGAGCGCGCGAATGCACTCAAGCAAACACAAACAGCACAGCACGATGCGTATTTTTTTTTAAAATTGACAAAATAAATCAAAAATAAAAATAAGTGGAAAAGGCGAGAGTGCGCGAGCACACAGGAGCAAAGACAAGCGGCGCAGCTTGATGCGTAGTAAAAAAAATAATAAATAGACATCTGGTCGACTTCATTAGAAATAAAAACCCAAAAGATTAGATAGACAAACAAACAAACACATAAATGTGCAGAGAAGGGCAGTGCGCGCAGGAGCAAAGGTAAACAGCAGACAGACCTGAATCCTTATCTTTACAAGGTCGACCTCAGAACTTTGTTCAGTTTGTCTCGCTGACGGATAATGGAAGGAAGGGCAGGCAACTGGTCGACTTCATTTAAATAAACAAAAAATAAGATAAACTCTCAGGAATAGATAAATAATAACAAAAAATTGTAAAGTGGAGAAAGCGAGAGCGCTCGAATGCACTCAAGCAAACACAAACAGCACAAAACGATGCGTATTTTTTTTAAATTGACAAAATAAATCAAAAATAAAAATAAGTGGAAAAGGCGAGAGTGCGCGAGCACACAGGAGCAAAGACAAGCAGCGCAGCTTGATGCGTAGTAAAAAAAATAATAAATAGACAACTGGTCGACCTCATTAGAAATAAAAACCCAAAAGATTAGATAGACAAACAAACAAACACATAAATGTGGAGAGAAGGGCAGTCCGCGCAGGAGCAAAGGTAAAGAGCAGACAGACCTGAATCCTTATCTTTACAAGGTCGACCTCAGAACTTTGTTCAGTTGGTCTCGGTGACGGATAATGGAAGGAAGGGCAGGCAACTGGTCGACTTCATTTAAATAAACAAATAAAAAATAAGATAAACTCTCAGGAATAGATAAATAATAACAAAAAAATTGTAATGTGCAGAAAGCAAGAGCGCGCGAATGCACTCAAGCAAACACAAACAGCACAGCACGATGCGTATTTTTTTTTAAATTGAAAAAATAAATCAAAAATAAATCAAAAATAAAAATAAGTGGAAAAGGCGAGAGTGCGCGAGCACACAGGAGCAAAGACAAGCACCGCAGCTTGATGCGTAGTAAAAAAAATAATAAATAGACAACTGGTCGACCTCATTAGAAATAAAAACCCAAAAGATTAGATAGACAAACAAACAAACACATAAATGTGGAGAGAAGGGCAGTGCGCGCAGGAGCAAAGGTAAACCGAAGACAGACCTGAATCCTTATCTTTACAAGGTCGACCTCAGAAATTTGTTCAGTTTGTCTCGGTGACGGATAATGGAAGGAAGGGCAGGCAACTGGTCGACTTCATTTAAATAAACAAATAAAAAATAAGATAAACTCTCAGGAATAGATAAATATTAACAAAAAAATTGTAAAGTGGAGAAAGCGAGAGCGCGCGAATGCACTCAAGCAAACACAAACAGCACAGCACGATGCGTACTTTTTTTTAAATTGACAAAATAAATCATAAATAAATCAAAAATAAAAATAAGTGGAAAAGGCGAGAGTGCGCGAGCACACAGGAGCAAAGACAAGCAGCGCAGCTTGATGCATAGTAAAAAAAATAATAAATAGACAACAGGTCGACCTCATTAGAAATAAAAACCCAAAAGAATAGATAGACAAACAAACAAACACATAAATGTGGAGAGAAGGGCAGTGCGCACAGGAGCAAAGGTAAACAGCAGACAGACCTGAATCCTTATCTTTACAAGGTCGACCTCAGAACTTTGTTCAGTTTGTCTCGTTGACGGATAATGGAAGGAAGGGCAGGCAACTGGTCGACTTCATTTAAATAAACAAAAAATAAGATAAACTCTCAGGAATAGATAAATAATAACAAAAAAATTGTAAAGTGGAGAAAGCGAGTGCGCGCGAATGCACTCAAGCAAACACAAACAGCACAAAACGATGCGTATTTTTTTAAATTGACAAAATAAATCAAAAATAAAAATAAGTGGAAAAGGCGAGAGTGCGCGAGCACACAGGAGCAAAGACAAGCACCGCAGCTTGATGCGTAGTAAAAAAAATAATAAATAGACAACTGGTCGACCTCATTAGAAATAAAAACCCAAAAGATTAGATAGACAAACAAACAAACACATAAATGTGGAGAGAAGGGCAGTGCGCGCAGGAGCAAAGGTAAACCGAAGACAGACCTGAATCCTTATCTTTACAAGGTCGACCTCAGAAATTTGTTCAGTTTGTCTCGGTGACGGATAATGGAAGGAAGGGCAGGCAACTGGTCGACTTCATTTAAATAAACAAATAAAAAATAAGATAAACTCTCAGGAATAGATAAATAATAACAAAAAAATTGTAAAGTGCAGAAAGCGAGAGCGCGCGAATGCACTCAAGCAAACACAAACAGCACAGCACGATGCGTATTTTTTTTAAATTGACAAAATAAATCAAAAATAAATCAAAAATAAAAGTAAGTGGAAAAGGCGAGAGTGCGCGAGCACACAGGAGCAAAGACAAGCAGCGCAGCTTGATGCGTAGTAAAAAAAATAATAAATACACAACTGGTCGACCTCATTAGAAATAAAAACCCAAAAGATTAGTTAGACAAACAAACAAACACATAAATGTGGAGAGAAGGGCAGTGCGCGCAGGAGCAAAGGTAAACAGCAGACAGACCTGAATCCTTATCTTTACAAGGTCGACCTCAGAACTTTGTTCAGTTTGTCTCGGTGACGGATAATGGAAGGAAGTGCAGGCAACTGGTCGACTTCATTAAAATAAACAAATAAAAAATAAGATAAACTCTCAGGAATAGATAAATAATAAGAAAAAATTGTAAAGTGGAGAAAGCGAGAGCGCGCGAATGCACTCAAGCAAACACAAACAGCACAGACGATGCATATTTTTTTAAAATTGACAAAATAAATCAAAAATAAATCAAAAATAAAAATAAGTGGAAAAGGCGAGAGTGCGCGAGCACACAGTAGCAAAGACAAGCAGCGCAGCTTGATGCGTAGTAAAAAAAATAATAAATAGACAACTGGTCGACCTCATTAGAAATAAAAACCCAAAAGATTAGATAGACAAACAAACAAACACATAAATGTGGAGAGAAGGGCAGTGCGCGCAGGAGCAAAGGTAAACAGCAGACAGACCTGAATCCTTATCTTTACAAGGTCGACCTCAGAACTTTGTTCAGTTTGTCTCCCTGACGGATAATGGAAGGAAGGGCAGGCAACTGGTCGACTTCATTTAAATAAACAAATAAAAAATAAGATAAACTCTCAGAAATAGATAAATAATAACAAAAAAATTGTAAAGTGGAGAAAGCGAGAGCGCGCGAATGCACTCAAGCAAACACAAACAGCACAGCACGATGCGTATTTTTTTTTAAATTGACAAAATAAATCAAAAATAAAAATAAGTGGAAAAGGCGAGAGTGCGCGAGCACACAGGAGCAAAGACAAGCAGCGCAGCTTGATGCGTAGTAAAAAAAATAATAAATAGACAACTGGTCGACCTCATTAGAAATAAAAACCCAAAAGATTAGATAGACAAACAAACAAACACATAAATGTGGAGAGAAGGGCAGTCCGCGCAGGAGCAAAGGTAAACAGCAGACAGACCTGAATCCTTATCTTTACAAGGACGACCTCAGAACTTTGTTAAGTTTGTCTCGGTGACGGATTATAGAAGGAAGGGCAGGCAACTGGTCGACTTCATTTAAATAAACAAATAAAAAATAAGATAAACTCTCAGGAATAGATAAATAATAACAAAAAAATTGTAAAGTGGAGAAAGCGAGAGCGCGCGAATGCACTCAAGCAAAAACAAACAGCACAGCACGATGCGTATTTTTTTTAAAATTGACAAAATTAATCAAAAATAAATCAAAAATAAAAATAAGTGGAAAAGGCGAGAGTGCGCGAGCAAACAGGAGCAAAGACAAGCAGCGCAGCTTGATGCGTAGTAAAAAAAATAATAAATAGACAGCGGGTCGACCTCATTAGAAATAAAAACCCAAAAGATTAGATAGACAAACAAACAAACACATAAATGTGGAGAGAAGGGCAGTGCGCGCAGGAGCAAAGGTAAACAGCAGACAGACCTGAATCCTTATCTTTACAAGGTCGACCTCAGAACTTTGTTCAGTTTGTCTCGGTGACGGATAATGGAAGGAAGGGCAGGCCACTGGTCGACTTCATTTAAATAAACAAATAAAAAATAAGATAAACTCTCAGGAATAGATAAATAATAACAAAGACATTGTAAAGTGGAGAAAGCGAGAGCGCGCGAATGCACTCAAGCAAACACAAACAGCACAGCACGATGCGTATTTTTTTTAAAATTGACAAAATAAATCAAAAATAAATCAAAAATAAAAATAAGTGGAAAAGGCGAGAGTGCGCGAGCACACAGGAGCAAAGACAAGCAGCGCAGCTTGATGCGTAGTAAAAAAAATAATAAATACACAACTGGTCGACCTCATTAGAAATAAAAACCCAAAAGATTAGATAGACAAACAAACAAACACATAAATGTGGAGAGAAGGGCAGTGCGCGCAGGAGCAAAGGTAAACAGCAGACAGACCTGAATCCTTATCTTTACAAGGTCGACCTCAGAACTTTGTTCAGTTGGTCTCGGTGACGGATAATGGAAGGAAGGGCAGGCAACTGGATGACTTCATTTAAATAAACAAATAAAAAATAAGATAAACTCTCAGGAATAGATAAATAATAACAAAAAAATTGTAAAGTGCAGAAAGCGAGAGCGCGCGAATGCACTCAAGCAAACACAAACAGCACAGCACGATGCGTATTTTTTTTTAAATTGAAAAAATAAATCAAAAATAAATCAAAAATAAAAATAAGTGGAACAGGCGAGAGTGCGCGAGCACACAGGAGCAAAGACAAGCAGCGCAGCTTGATGCGTAGTAAAAAAAATAATAAATAGACAACTGGTCGACCTCATTAGAAATAAAAACCCAAAAGATTAGATAGACAAACAAACAAACACATAAATGTGGAGAGAAGGGCAGTGCGCGCAGGAGCAAAGGTAAACAGAAGACAGACCTGAATCCTTATCATTACAAGGTCGACCTCAGAACTTTGTTCAGTTTGTCTCGGTGACGGATAATGGAAGGAAGGGCAGGCAACTGGTCGACTTCATTTAAATAAACAAATAAAAAATAAGATAAACTCTCAGTTATAGATAAATAATAACAAAAAAATTGTAAAGTGGAGAAAGCAAGAGCGTACGAATGCACTCAAGCAAACACAAACAGCACAGCACGATGCGTATTTTTTTTAAATTGACAAAATAAATCATAAATAATTCAAAAATAAAAATAAGTGGAAAAGGCGAGAGTGCGCGAGCACACAGGAGCAAAGACAAGCAGCGCAGCTTGATGCATAGTAAAAAAAATAATAAATAGACAACTGGTCGACCTCATTAGAAATAAAAACCCAAAAGAATAGATAGACAAACAAACAAACACATAAATGTGGAGAGAAGGGCAGTGCGCGCAGGAGCAAAGGTAAACAGCAGACAGACCTGAATCCTTATCTTTACAAGGTCGACCTCAGAACTTTGTTCAGTTTGTCTCGGTGACGGATAATGGAAGGAAGGGCAGGCAACTGGTCGACTTCATTTAAATAAACAAATAAAAAATAAGATTAACTCTCAGGAATAGATAAATAATAAGAAAAAAATTGTAAAGTGGAGAAAGCGAGAGCGCGCGAATGCACTCAAGCAAACACAAACCGCACAGCACGATGCGTATTTTTTTTTAAAATTGACAAAATAAATCAAAAATAAAAATAAGTGGAAAAGGCGAGAGTGCGCGAGCACACAGGAGCAAAGACAAGCGGCGCAGCTTGATGCGTAGTAAAAAAAATAATAAATAGACATCTGGTCGACTTCATTAGAAATAAAAACCCAAAAGATTAGATAGACAAACAAACAAACACATAAATGTGCAGAGAAGGGCAGTGCGCGCAGGAGCAAAGGTAAACAGCAGACAGACCTGAATCCTTATCTTTACAAGGTCGACCTCAGAACTTTGTTCAGTTTGTCTCGGTGACGGATAATGGAAGGAAGGGCAGGCAACTGGTCGACTTCATTTAAATAAACAAATAAAAAATAAGATAAACTCTCAGGAATAGATAAATAATAACAAAAAAATTGTAAAGTGGAGAAAGCGAGAGCGCGCGAATGCACTCAAGCAAACACAAATAGCACAGCACGATGCGTATTTTTTTTTAAAATTGACAAAATAAATCAAAAATAAAAATAAATGGAAAAGGCGAGAGTGCGCGAGCACACAGGAGCAAAGACAAGCAGCTCAGCTTGATGCGTAGTAAAAAAAATAATAAATAGACAACTGGTCGACCTCATTAGAAATAAAAAACCAAAAGATTAGATAGACAAACAAACAAACACATAAATGTGGAGAGAAGGGCAGTGCGCGCAGGAGCAAAGGTAAACAGCAGACAGACCTGAATCCTTATCTTTACAAGGTCGACCTCAGAACTTTGTTCAGTTTGTCTCGCTGACGGATAATGGAAGGAAGGGCAGGCAACTGGTCGACTTCATTTAAATAAACAAAAAATAAGATAAACTCTCAGGAATAGATAAATAATAACAAAAAATTGTAAAGTGGAGAAAGCGAGAGCGCGCGAATGCACTCAAGCAAACACAAACAGCACAAAACGATGCGTATTTTTTTAAATTGACAAAATAAATCAAAAATAAAAATAAGTGGAAAAGGCGAGAGTGCGCGAGCACACAGGAGCAAAGACAAGCAGCGCAGCTTGATGCGTAGTAAAAAAAATAATAAATAGACAACTGGTCGACCTCATTAGAAATAAAAACCCAAAAGATTAGATAGACAAACAAACAAACACATAAATGTGGAGAGAAGGGCAGTCCGCGCAGGAGCAAAGGTAAAGAGCAGACAGACCTGAATCCTTATCTTTACAAGGTCGACCTCAGAACTTTGTTCAGTTGGTCTCGGTGACGGATAATGGAAGGAAGGGCAGGCAACTGGTCGACTTCATTTAAATAAACAAATAAAAAATAAGATAAACTCTCAGGAATAGATAAATAATAACAAAAAAATTGTAATGTGCAGAAAGCAAGAGCGCGCGAATGCACTCAAGCAAACACAAACAGCACAGCACGATGCGTATTTTTTTTTTAAATTGAAAAAATAAATCAAAAATAAAAATAAGTGGAAAAGGCGAGAGTGCGCGAGCACACAGGAGCAAAGACAAGCACCGCAGCTTGATGCGTAGTAAAAAAAATAATAAATAGACAACTGGTCGACCTCATTAGAAATAAAAACCCAAAAGATTAGATAGACAAACAAACAAACACATAAATGTGGAGAGAAGGGCAGTGCGCGCAGGAGCAAAGGTAAACCGAAGACAGACCTGAATCCTTATCTTTACAAGGTCGACCTCAGAAATTTGTTCAGTTTGTCTCGGTGACGGATAATGGAAGGAAGGGCAGGCAACTGGTCGACTTCATTAAATAAACAAATAAAAAATAAGATAAACTCTCAGGAATAGATAAATAATAACAAAAAAATTGTAAAGTGGAGAAAGCGAGAGCGCGCGAATGCACTCAAGCAAACACAAACAGCACAGCACGATGCGTATTTTTTTTTAAATTGACAAAATAAATCATAAATAAATCAACAATAAAAATAAGTGGAAAAGGCGAGAGTGCGCGAGCACACAGGAGCAAAGACAAGCAGCGCAGCTTGATGCATAGTAAAAAAAATAATAAATAGACAACAGGTCGACCTCATTAGAAATAAAAACCCAAAAGAATAGATAGACAAACAAACAAACACATAAATGTGGAGAGAAGGGCAGTGCGCACAGGAGCAAAGGTAAACAGCAGACAGACCTGAATCCTTATCTTTACAAGGTCGACCTCAGAACTTTGTTCAGTTTGTCTCGTTGACGGATAATGGAAGGAAGGGCAGGCAACTGGTCGACTTCATTTAAATAAACAAAAAATAAGATAAACTCTCAGGAATAGATAAATAATAACAAAAAAATTGTAAAGTGGAGAAAGCGAGTGCGCGCGAATGCACTCAAGCAAACACAAACAGCACAAAACGATGCGTATTTTTTTAAATTGACAAAATAAATCAAAAATAAAAATAAGTGGAATAGGCGAGAGTGCGCGAGCACACAGGAGCAAAGACAAGCAGCGCAGCTTGATGCGTAGTAAAAAAAAATAATAAATAGACAACTGGTCGACCTCATTAGAAATAAAAACCCAAAAGATTAGATAGACAAACAAACAAACACATAAATGTGGAGAGAATGGCAGTCCGCGCAGGAGCAAAGGTAAACAGCAGACAGACCTGAATCCTTATCTTTACAAGGTCGACCTCAGAACTTTGTTCAGTTGGTCTCGGTGACGGATAATGGAAGGAAGGGCAGGCAACTGGTCGACTTCATTTAAATAAACAAATAAAAAATAAGATAAACTCTCAGGAATAGATAAATAATAACAAAAAAATTGTAATGTGCAGAAAGCGAGAGCGCGCGAATGCACTCAAGCAAACACAAACAGCACAGCACGATGCGTATTTTTTTTTAAATTGAAAAAATAAATCAAAAATAAATCAAAAATGAAAATAAGTGGAAAAGGCGAGAGTGCGCGAGCACACAGGAGCAAAGACAAGCACCGCAGCTTGATGCGTAGTAAAAAAAATAATAAATAGACAACTGGTCGACCTCATTAGAAATAAAAACCCAAAAGATTAGATAGACAAACAAACAAACACATAAATGTGGAGAGAAGGGCAGTGCGCGCAGGAGCAAAGGTAAACCGAAGACAGACCTGAATCCTTATCTTTACAAGGTCGACCTCAGAAATTTGTTCAGTTTGTCTCGGTGACGGATAATGGAAGGAAGGGCAGGCAACTGGTCGACTTCATTTAAATAAACAAATAAAAAATAAGATAAACTCTCAGGAATAGATAAATAATAACAAAAAAAATTGTAAAGTGCAGAAAGCGAGAGCGCGCGAATGCACTCAAGCAAACACAAACAGCACAGCAGGATGCGTATTTTTTTTAAATTGACAAAA
Source organism: Perognathus longimembris pacificus (assembly GCF_023159225.1). Taxonomy (NCBI): domain Eukaryota; kingdom Metazoa; phylum Chordata; class Mammalia; order Rodentia; family Heteromyidae; genus Perognathus; species Perognathus longimembris. The sequence continues at coordinate 2,707 of NW_025958615.1, read as the reverse complement.
TAAATCAAAAAATAAATCAAAAATAAAATAAGTGGAAAAGGCGAGAGTGCGCGAGCACACAGGAGCAAAGACAAGCAGCGCAGCTTGATGCGTAGTAAAAAAAAATAATAAATACACAACTGGTCGACCTCATTAGAAATAAAAACCCAAAAGATTAGTTAGACAAACAAACAAACACATAAATGTGGAGAGAAGGGCAGTGCGCGCAGGAGCAAAGGTAAAGAGCAGACAGACCTGAATCCTTATCTTTACAAGGTCGACCTCAGAACTTTGTTCAGTTGGTCTCGGTGACGGATAATGGAAGGAAGGGCAGGCAACTGGTCGACTTCATTTAAATAAACAAATAAAAAATAAGATAAACTCTCAGGAATAGATAAATAATAACAAAAAAATTGTAATGTGCAGAAAGCAAGAGCGCGCGAATGCACTCAAGCAAACACAAACAGCACAGCACGATGCGTATTTTTTTTAAATTGAAAAATAAATCAAAAATAAATCAAAAATAAAAATAAGTGGAAAAGGCGAGAGGTGCGCGAGCACACAGGAGCAAAGACAAGCACCGCAGCTTGATGCGTAGTAAAAAAAATAATAAATAGACAACTGGTCGACCTCATTAGAAATAAAAACCCAAAAGATTAGATAGACAAACAAACAAACACATAAATGTGGAGAGAAGGGCAGTGCGCGCAGGAGCAAAGGTAAACCGAAGACAGACCTGTAATCCTTATCTTTACAAGGTCGACCTCAGAAATTTGTTCAGTTTGTCTCGGTGACGGATAATGGAAGGAAGGGCAGGCAACTGGTCGACTTCATTTAAATAAACAAATAAAAAATAAGATAAACTCTCAGGAATAGATAAATATTAACAAAAAAATTGTAAAGTGGAGAAAGCGAGAGCGCGCGAATGCACTCAAGCAAACACAAACAGCACAGCACGATGCGTATTTTTTTTTAAATTGACAAAATAAATCATAAATAAATCAAAAATAAAAATAAGTGGAAAAGGCGAGAGTGCGCGAGCACACAGGAGCAAAGACAAGCAGCGCAGCTTGATGCATAGTAAAAAAAATAATAAATAGACAACAGGTCGACCTCATTAGAAATAAAAACCCAAAAGAATAGATAGACAAACAAACAAACACATAAATGTGGAGAGAAGGGCAGTGCGCACAGGAGCAAAGGTAAACAGCAGACAGACCTGAATCCTTATCTTTACAAGGTCGACCTCAGAACTTTGTTCAGTTTGTCTCGTTGACGGATAATGGAAGGAAGGGCAGGCAACTGGTCGACTTCATTTAAATAAACAAAAAATAAGATAAACTCTCAGGAATAGATAAATAATAACAAAAAAATTGTAAAGTGGAGAAAGCGAGTGCGCGCGAATGCACTCAAGCAAACACAAACAGCACAAAACGATGCGTATTTTTTTAAATTGACAAAATAAATCAAAAATAAAAATAAGTGGAAAAGGCGAGAGTGCGCGAGCACACAGGAGCAAAGACAAGCAGCGCAGCTTGATGCGTAGTAAAAAAAATAATAAATAGACAACTGGTCGACCTCATTAGAAATAAAAACCCAAAAGATTAGATAGACAAACAAACAAACACATAAATGTGGAGAGAATGGCAGTCCGCGCAGGAGCAAAGGTAAACAGCAGACAGACCTGAATCCTTATCTTTACAAGGTCGACCTCAGAACTTTGTTCAGTTGGTCTCGGTGACGGATAATGGAAGGAAGGGCAGGCAACTGGTCGACTTCATTTAAATAAACAAATAAAAAATAAGATAAACTCTCAGGAATAGATAAATAATAACAAAAAAATTGTAATGTGCAGAAAGCGAGAGCGCGCGAATGCACTCAAGCAAACACAAACAGCACAGCACGATGCGTATTTTTTTTTAAATTGAAAAAATAAATCAAAAATAAATCAAAAATGAAAATAAGTGGAAAAGGCGAGAGTGCGCGAGCACACAGGAGCAAAGACAAGCACCGCAGCTTGATGCGTAGTAAAAAAAATAATAAATAGACAACTGGTCGACCTCATTAGAAATAAAAACCCAAAAGATTAGATAGACAAACAAACAAACACATAAATGTGGAGAGAAGGGCAGTGCGCGCAGGAGCAAAGGTAAACCGAAGACAGACCTGAATCCTTATCTTTACAAGGTCGACCTCAGAAATTTGTTCAGTTTGTCTCGGTGACGGATAATGGAAGGAAGGGCAGGCAACTGGTCGACTTCATTTAAATAAACAAATAAAAAATAAGATAAACTCTCAGGAATAGATAAATAATAACAAAAAAATTGTAAAGTGCAGAAAGCGAGAGCGCGCGAATGCACTCAAGCAAACACAAACAGCACAGCAGGATGCGTATTTTTTTTAAATTGACAAAATAAATCAAAAATAAATCAAAAATAAAAATAAGTGGAAAAGGCGAGAGTGCGCGAGCACACAGGAGCAAAGACAAGCAGCGCAGCTTGATGCGTAGTAAAAAAAATAATAAATACACAACTGGTCGACCTCATTAGAAATAAAAACCCAAAAGATTAGTTAGACAAACAAACAAACACATAAATGTGGAGAGAAGGGCAGTGCGCGCAGGAGCAAAGGTAAAGAGCAGACAGACCTGAATCCTTATCTTTACAAGGTCGACCTCAGAACTTTGTTCAGTTGGTCTCGGTGACGGATAATGGAAGGAAGGGCAGGC
>NW_025958614.1:0-31410 GCF_023159225.1 Perognathus longimembris pacificus | reverse complement strand
TGAGGGGAGATAGATAAAAGCTCATTTAGGAACGACATGAACATGCTGCGTAGGTAGCTGTTTATCAGTAAATATCTCCACTGAGATTAAGAAAAGCAGTAGCTTAATAAATTCAGTACTTCCTGGTATGGTTACTGTACTGGTAACTCCCCAAAAGAATCTGGATTGTGGTGAGGGAACAGAGAAAAAAGCTCATTTAGGACCTGCATTTACGAAGGGTGTAGGCAGCTGTATATCAGGGAGTAAACCTTCTGAGAATAAAAACAGCTGGAGCTTGTTAAGGTAATTACACAGGGGAAAGGATAATGTACCGGGAACTCCTCAGAAGAATCTGATTTGTGGTGAGGGGAGAGAAATAAAAGCTCATTTAGGAACGACATGAACATGCTGAGTAGGTAGCTGTTTATCAGTAAATATCTCCACTGAGATTAAGAAAAGCAGTAGCTTAATAAATTAAGTACTTACTGGTATGGATACTGTACTGGTAACTCCCCAAAAGAATCTGGATTGTGGTGAGGGAACAGAGAAAAAAGCTCATTTAGGAACGACATCAACATGCTGCGTAGGTAGCTGTTTATCAGTAAATATCTCCACTGAGATTAAGAATAGCAGTAGCTTAATAAATTGAGTACTCCCTGTATGGATACTGTACTGGTAACTCCCCAAAATAATCTGGATTGAGGTGAGGGAACAGAGAAAAAAGCTCATTTAGTACCTGTACTTACGAAGGGGGTAGGCAGCTGTATATCAGGGAGTAACCTTCTGAGAATAAAAACAGCTGGAGCTTGTTAAGGTAATTACACAGGGGAAAGGATAATGTACTGGGAACTCCTCAGAATAATCTGATTTGTGGTGAGGGGAGAGAGATAAAAGCTCATTTAGGAACGACATGAACATGCTGCTTAGGTAGCTGTTTATCAGTAAATATCTCCACTGAGGTTAAGAAAAGCAGTAGCTTAATAAATTAAGTACTTCCTGGTATGGTTACTGTACTGGTAACTCCCCAAAAGAATCTGGATTGTGGTGAGGGAACAGAGAAAAAAGCTCATTTAGGACCTGCACTTACGAAGGGGGTAGGCAGCTGTATATCAGGGAGTTTACCTTCTGAGAATAAAAACATCTGGGGCATGTTAAGGTAATTACACAGGGGAAAGGATAATGTACTGGGAACTCCTCAGAAGAATCTGATTTGTGGTGAGGGGAGAGAGATAAAAGCTCATTTAGGAACGACATGAACATGCTGCATAGGTACCTGTTTATCAGTAAATATCTCCAATGAGATTAAGAAAAGCAGTAGCTTAATAAATTAAGTACTTCCTGGTATGGTTACTGTACTGGTAACTCCCCAAAAGAATCTGGATTGTGGTGAGGGAACAGAGAAAAAAGCTCATTTAGGACCTGCCCTTGCGAAGGGGGTAGGCAGCTGGATATCAGGGAGTAAAACTTCGGAGAATAAAAATAGCTGGAGCTTGTTAAGGTAATTACGTAGGGGAAAGGATAATGTACTGGGAACTCCTCAGAAGAATCTGATTTGTGGTGAGGGGAGAGAGATAAAAGCTCATTTAGGAACGACATGAACATGCTGCGTAGGTAGCTGTTTATCAGTAAATATCTCCACTGAGATTAAGAAAAGCAGTAGCTTAATAAATTAAGTATTTCCTGGTATGGATACTGTACTGGTAACTCCCCAAAAGAATCTGGATTGTGGTGCGGGAACAGAGAAAAAAGCTCATTTAGGAACGACATGAACATGCTGCGTAATTAGCTGTTTATCAGTAAATATCTCCGCTGCGATTAAGAAAAGCAGTAGCTGAATAAATTAGGTACTTCCTGGCATGGGTACTGTACTGGTAACTCCCCAAAAGAATCTGGATTGTGGTGAGGGAACAGAGAAAAAAGCTCATTTAGGACCTGCACTTACGAAGGGGGTAGGCAGCTGTATATCAGGGAGTATCGATTCTGAGAATAAAAACAGCTGGAGCTTCTTAAGGTAATTACACAGGGGAAAGGATAATGTACTGGGAACTCCTCAGAAGAATCTGATTTGTTTTGAGGGGAGAGAGATAAAAGCTCATTTAGGAACGACATGAACACGCTGCGTAGGTAGCTGTTTATCAGTAAATATCTTCAATGAGATTAAGAAAAGCAGTAGCTTAATAAATTAAGTACTTCCTGGTATGGATACTGTACTGGTAACTCCCCAATGAATCTGGATTTTGGTGAGGGAACAGAGAAAAAAGCTCATTTAGGAACGACAAGAACATGCTGCGTAGTTAGCTGTTTATCAGTAAATATCTCCACTGAGATTAAGAAAAGCAGTAGCTTAATAAATTAAGTACTTCCTGGTATGGTTACTGTACTGGTAACTCCCCAAAAGAATCTGGATTGTGGTGAGGGAACAGAGAAAAAAGCTCATTTAGGACCTGCATTTTCGAAGGGGGTAGGCAGCTGTATATCAGGGGGTAAACCTTCTGAGAATAAAAACAGCTGGAGCTTGTTAAGGTAATTACACAGGGGAAAGGATAATGTACTGCGAACTCCTCAGAAGAATCCGATTTGTGGTGAGGGGAGAGAGATAAAAGCTCATTAAGAACGACATGAACATGCTGCGTAGGTAGCTGTTTATCAGTAAATATCTCCACTGAGATTAAGAAAAGCAGTAGATTAATATATTAAGTAATTCCTGGTATGGTTACTGTACTGGGAACTCCCCAAAAGAATCTGGATTGTGGTGAGGGAACAGAGAAAAAAGCTCATTTATGACCTGAACTTACGAAGGGGGTAGGCAGCTGTATATCAGGGAGTAAACCTTCTGAGAATAAAAACAGCTGGAGCTTGTTAAGTTAATTACACAGGGGAAATGATAATGTACTGGGAACTCCTCAGAAGAATCTGATTTTTGGTGAGGGGAGAGAGTTAAAAGCTCCTTTAGGAACGACATGAACCTGCTGCATAAGTAGCTGTTTATCAGTAAATATCTCCACTGAGATTAAGAAAAGCAGTAGTTTAATAAATTAAGTACTCCCTGTATGGATACTGTACTGGTAACTCCCCAAAAGAATCTGGATTGAGGTGAGGGAACAGAGAAAAAAGCTCATTTAGTACCTGCACTTACGAAGGGGGTAGGCAGCTGTATATCAGGGAGTAAACCTTCTGAGAATAAAAACAGCTGGAGCTTGTTAAGGTAATTACACAGGGGAAAGGATAATGTACTGGGAACTCCTCAGAAGAATCTGATTTGTGGTGAGGGGAGAGAGATAAAAGCTCATTTAGGAACGACATGAACATGCTGCGTAGGTAGCTGTTTATCAGTAAATATCTCCACTGAGGTTAAGAAAAGCAGTAGCTTAATAAATTAAGTAATTCCTGGTATGGTTACTGTACTGGTAACTCCCGAAAAGAATCTGGATTGTGGTGAGGGAACAGAGAAAATAGCTCATTTATGACCTGAACTTACGAAGGGGATAGGCAGCTGTATATCAGGGAGTAAACCTTCTGAGAATAAAAACAGCTGGAGCTTGTTAAGTTAATTACACAGGGGAAAGGATAATGTACTGGGAACTCCTCAGAAGAATCTGATTTTTGGTGCGGGGAGAGAGATATAAGCTCCTTTAGGAACGACATGAACATGATGCGTAGGTAGCTGTTTATCAGTAAATATCTCCACTGAGATTAAGAAAAGCAGTAGCTTAATAAATTAAGTACTTCATGGTATGGTTACTGTACTGGTAAATCCCCAAAATAATCTGGATTGTGGTGAAGGAACAGAGAAAAAAGCTCATTTAGGACCTGCACTTACGAAGGGGGTAGGCAGCTGTATATCAGGGAGTAAACCTTCTGAGAATAAAAACAGCTGGAGCTTGTTAAGGTAATTACACAGGGGAAAGGATAATGTACTGGGAACTCCTCAGAAGAATCTGATTTGTGGTGAGGGGAGAGAGATAAAAGCTCATTTAGGAACGACATGAACATGCTGCGTAGGTAGCTGTTTATCAGTAAATATCTCCACTGAGATTAAGAAAAGCAGTAGCTTAATAAATTAAATACTTCCTGCTATGGATACTGTACTGGTAACTCCCCAAATGAATCTGGATTGTGGTGAGGGAACAGAGAAAAAAGCTCATTTAGGACCTACACTTACGAAGGGGGTAGGCAGCTGTATATCAGGGAGTAAACCTTCGGAGAATAAAAACAGCTGGAGCTTGTTAAGGTAATTACACAGGGGAAAGGATAATGTACTGGTAACTCCTCAGAAGAATCTGATTTGTGGTGAGGGGAGAGAGATAAAAGCTCATTTATGAACGATATGAACATGCTGTGTAGGTAGCTGTTTATCAGTAAATATCTCCACTGAGATTAAGAAAAGCAGTAGCTTAATAAATTAAGTACTTCCTGGTATGGTTACTGTACTGGTAACTCCCCAGAAGAATCTGGATTGTGGTGAGGGAACAGAGAAAAAAGCTCATTTAGGACCTGCACTTACGAAGGGGTAGGCAGCTGTATATCAGGGAGTAAACCTTCTGAGAATAAAAACAGCTGGAGCTTGTTAAGGTAATTACACAGGGGAAAGGATAATGTACTGGGAACTCCTCAAACAATCTGATTTGTGGTGAGGGGAGAGAGATAAAAGCTCATTTATGAACGACATGAACATGCTGCGTAGGTAGCTGTTTATCAGTACATATCTCCACTGAGATTAAGAAAAGCAGTAGCTTAATAAATTAAGTACTTCCTGGTATGGTTACTGTACTGGTAACTCCCCAAAAGAATCTGGATTGTGGTGAGGGAACAGAGAAAAAAGCTCATTTAGCACCTGCACTTACGAAGGGGGTAGGCAGCTGTATATCAGGGAATAAACCTTCTGAGAATAAAAACAGCTGGAGCTTTTTAAGGTAAATACACAGGGGAAAGGATAATGTACTGGGAACTCCTCAGAAGAATCTGATTTGTGGTGAGGGGAGAGAGATAAAAGCTCATTTAGGAACGACATGAACATGCTGCGTAGGTAGCTGTTTATCAGTAAATATCTCCACTGAGATTAAAAAAAGCAGTAGCTTAATAAATTAAGTACTTCCTGGTATGGTTACTGTACTGTTAACTCCCCAAGATCTGGATTGTGGTGAGGGAACAGAGAAAAAAGCTCATTTAGGATCTGCACTTACGAAGTGGGTAGGCAGCTGTATATCAGGGAGTATCGATTCTGAGAAAAAAAACAGCTGGAGCTTGTTAAGGTAATTACACAGGGGAAAGGATAATGTACTGGGATCTACTCAGAAGAATCTGATTTGTGGTGAGGGGAGATAGATCAAAGCTCATTTAGGAACGACATGAACATGCTGCGTAGGTAGCTGTTTATCAGTAAATATCTCCACTGAGATTAAGAAAAGCAGTAGCTTAATAAATTAAGTACTTCCTGGTATGGATACTGTACTGGTAACTTTCCAAAAGAATCTGGATTGTGGTGAGGGAACAGAGAAAAAAGCTCATTTAGGACCTGCACTTACGAAGGGGGTAGGCAGCTGTATATCAGGGAGTAAAACTTCTGAGAATAAAAACATCTGGGGCATGTTAAGGTAATTACACAGGGGAAAGGATAATGTACTGGGAACTCCTCAGAAGAATCTGATTTGTGGTGAGGGGAGAGAGATAAAAGCTCATTTAGGAACGACATGAACATGCTGCATAGGTACCTGTTTATCAGTAAATATCTCCAATGAGATTAAGAAAAGCAGTAGCTTAATAAATTAAGTACTTCCTGGTATGGTTACTGTACTGGTAACTCCCCAAAAGAATCTGGATTGTGGTGAGGGAACAGAGAAAAAAGCTCATTTAGGACCTGCCCTTGCGAAGGGGGTAGGCAGCTGGATATCAGGGAGTAAAACTTCGGAGAATAAAAATAGCTGGAGCTTGTTAAGGTAATTACGTAGGGGAAAGGATAATGTACTGGGAACTCCTCAGAAGAATCTGATTTGTGGTGAGGGGAGAGAGATAAAAGCTCATTTAGGAACGACATGAACATGCTGCGTAGGTAGCTGTTTATCAGTAAATATCTCCACTGAGATTAAGAAAAGCAGTAGCTTAATAAATTAAGTATTTCCTGGTATGGATACTGTACTGGTAACTCCCCAAAAGAATCTGGATTGTGGTGCGGGAACAGAGAAAAAAGCTCATTTAGGAACGACATGAACATGCTGCGTAATTAGCTGTTTATCAGTAAATATCTCCGCTGCGATTAAGAAAAGCAGTAGCTGAATAAATTAGGTACTTCCTGGCATGGTTACTGTACTGGTAACTCCCCAAAAGAATCTGGATTGTGGTGAGGGAACAGAGAAAAAAGCTCATTTAGGACCTGCACTTACGAAGGGGGTAGGCAGCTGTATATCAGGGAGTATCGATTCTGACAATAAAAACAGCTGGAGCTTCTTAATTTAATTACACAGGGGAAAGGATAATGTACTGGGAACTCCTCAGAAGAATCTGATTTGTTTTGAGGGAGAGAGATAAAAGCTCATTTAGGAACGACATGAACACGCTGCGTAGGTAGCTGTTTATCAGTAAATATCTTCACTGAGATTAAGAAAAGCAGTAGCTTAATAAATTAAGTACTTCCTGGTATGGATACTGTACTGGTAACTCCCAATGAATCTGGATTTTGGTGAGGGAACAGAGAAAAAAGCTCATTTAGGAACGACATGAACATGCTGCGTAGTTAGCTGTTTATCAGTAAATATCTCCACTGAGATTAAGAAAAGCAGTAGCTTAATAAATTAAGTACTTCCTGGTATGGTTACTGTACTGGTAACTCCCCAAAAGAATCTGGATTGTGGTGAGGGAACAGAGAAAAAAGCTCATTTAGGAACTGCACTTTCGAAGGGGGTAGGCAGCTGTATATCAGGGGTAAACCTTCTGAGAATAAAAACAGCTGGAGCTTGTTAAGGTAATTACACAGGGGAAAGGATAATGTACTGCGAACTCCTCAGAAGAATCCGATTTGTGGTGAGGGGAGAGAGATAAAAGCTCATTAAGAACGACATGAACAAGCTGCGTAGGTAGCTGTTTATCAGTAAATATCTCCACTGAGATTAAGAAAAGCAGTAGCTTAATATATTAAGTAATTCCTGGTATGGTTACTGTACTGGGAACTCCCCAAAAGAATCTGGATTGTGGTGAGGGAACAGAGAAAAAAGCTCATTTATGACCTGAACTTACGAAGGGGGTAGGCAGCTGTATATCAGGGAGTAAACCTTCTGAGAATAAAAACAGCTGGAGCTTGTTAAGTTAATTACACAGGGGAAATGATAATGTACTGGGAACTCCTCAGAAGAATCTGATTTTTGGTGAGGGGAGAGACTTAAAAGCTCCTTTAGGAACGACATGAACCTGCTGCATAAGTAGCTGTTTATCAGTAAATATCTCCACTGAGATTAAGAAAAGCCGTAGTTTAATAAATTAAGTACTCCCTGTATGGATACTGTACTGGTAACTCCCCAAAAGAATCTGGATTGAGGTGAGGGAACAGAGAAAAAAGCTCATTTAGTACCTGCACTTACGAAGGGGGTAGGCAGCTGTATATCAGGGAGTAAACCTTCTGAAAATAAAAACAGCTGGAGCTTGTTAAGGTAATTACACAGGGGAAAGGATAATGTACTGGGAACTCCTCAGAAGAATCTGATTTGTGGTGAGGGGAGAGAGATAAAAGCTCATTTAGGAACGACATGAACATGCTGCGTAGGTAGCTGTTTATCAGTAAATATCTCCACTGAGGTTAAGAAAAGCAGTAGCTTAATAAATTAAGTAATTCCTGTATGGTTACTGTACTGGTAACTCCCGAAAAGAATCTGGATTGTGGTGAGGGAACAGAGAAAATAGCTCATTTATGACCTGAACTTACGAAGGGGATAGGCAGCTGTATATCAGGGAGTAAACCTTCTGAGAATAAAAACAGCTGGAGCTTGTTAAGTTAATTACACAGGGGAAAGGATAATGTACTGGGAACTCCTCAGAAGAATCTGATTTTTGGTGCGGGGAGAGAGATATAAGCTCCTTTAGGAACGACATGAACATGATGCGTAGGTAGCTGTTTATCAGTAAATATCTCCACTGAGATTAAGAAAAGCAGTAGCTTAATAAATTAAGTACTTCCTGGTATGGTTACTGTACTGGTAAATCCCCAAAATAATCTGGATTTTGGTGAAGGAACAGAGAAAAAAGCTCATTTAGGACCTGCACTTACGAAGGGGTAGGCAGCTGTATATCAGGGAGTAAACCTTCTGAGAATAAAAACAGCTGGAGCTTGTTAAGGTAATTACACAGGGGAAAGGATAATGTACTGGGAACTCCTCAGAAGAATCTGATTTGTGGTGAGGGGAGAGAGATAAAAGCTCATTTAGGAACGACATGAACATGCTGCGTAGGTAGGTGTTTATCAGTAAATATCTCCACTGAGATTAAGAAAAGCAGTAGCTTAATAAATTAAGTACTTCCTGTTATGGTTACTGTACTGGTAACTCCCCAAAAGAATCTGGATTGTGGTGAGGGAACAGAGGAAAAAGCTCATTTAGGACCTGCACTTACGAAGGGGTTAGGCAGATGTATATCACGGAGTAAACCTTCTGAGAATAAAAACAGCTGGAGCTTGTTAAGGTAATTACACAGGGGAAAGGATAATGTACTGGGAACTCCTCAGAAGAATCTGATTTGTGGTGAGGGGAGAGAGATAAAAGCTCATTTAGGAACGGCATGAACATGATGCGTATGTAGCTGTTTATAAGTAAATATCTCCACTGAGATTAAGAAAAGCAGTAGCTTAATAAATTAAGTACTTCCTGGTATGGTTACTGTACTGGTAACTCCCCAAGAGAATCTGGATTGTGGTGAGGGAACAGAGAAAAAAGCTCATTTAGGACCTGCACTTATAAAGGGGATAGACAGCTGTATATCAGGGAGTAAACCTTCTGAGAATAAAAATAGCTGGAGCTTGTTAAGGTAATTACACAGGGGAAAGGATAATGTACTGGGAACTCCTCAGAAGAATCTGATTTGTAGTGAGGGGAGAGAGATAAAAGCTCATTTAGGAACGACATGAACATGCTGCGTAGGTAGCTGTTTATCAGTAAATATCTCCACTGAGATTAAGAAAAGCAGTAGCTTAATAAATTAAATACTTCCTGGTATGGTTACTGTACTGGGAACTCCAAAAGAATCTGGATTGTGGTGAGGGAACAGAGAAAAAAGCTCATTTAGAACCTGCACTTACGAAGGGGGTAGGCAGCTGTATATCAGGGAGTAAACCTTCTGAGAATAAAAACAGCTGGAGCTTGTTAAGTTAATTACACAGGGGAAATGATAATGTACTGGGAACTCCTCAGAAGAATCTGATTTTTGGTGAGGGGAGAGAGTTAAAAGCTCCTTTAGGAATGACATGAACATGCTGCGTAGGTAGCTGTTTATCAGTAAATATCTCCACTGAGATTAAGAAAAGCAGTAGCTTAATAAATTAAGTACTTCCTGGTATGGTTACTGTACTGGTAACTCCCCAAAAGAATCTGGATTGTGGTGAGGGAACAGAGAAAAAAGCTCATTTAGGACCTGAACTTAAGAAGGGGGTAGGCAGCTGTATATCAGGGAGTAAACCTTCTGAGAATAAAAACAGCTGGAGCTTGTTAAGGTAATTACACAGGGGAAAGGATAATGTACTGAGAACTCCTCAGAAGAATCTGATTTGTTGTGAGGGGAGAGAGATAAAAGCTCATTTAGGAACGACATGAACATGCTGTGTACGTAGCTGTTTGTCAGTAAATATCTACACTGAGATTAAGAAAAGCATAGCTAAATAAATTAAGTACTTCCTGGTATGGTTACTCTACTGGTAACTCCCCAAAAGATTCTGGATTGTGGTGAGGGAACAGAGAAAAAAGCTCATTTAGGACCTGTTCTTACGAAGGGGGTACGCAGCTGTATATCAGGGAGTATCCCTTCTGGGAATAAAAACAGCTGGAGCTTGTTAAGGTAATTACACAGGGGAAAGGATAATGTACTGGGAACTCCTCAGAAAAATCTGATTTGTGGTGAGGGGAGAGCGATAAAAGCTCATTTAGGAACGACATGAACATGCTGGGTAGGTAGCTGTTTATCAGTAAATATCTCCACTGAGATTAAGAAAAGCAGAAGCTTAATAAATTAAGTACTTCCTGGTATGGTTACTGTACTGGTAACTCCCCAAAGGAATCTGGATTTTGGTGAGGTGAACAGAGAAAAAGCTCATTTAAGGACCTGCATTTACGAAGGGGGTAGGCAGCTGTATATCAGGGAGTAAACTTCTGAGAATAAAAACAGCTGGAGCTTGTTAAGGTAATTACACAGGGGATTGGATAATGTACTGGGAACTCCTCAGAAGAATCTGATTTGTGGTGAGGGGAGAGAGATAAAAGCTCATTTAGGAACGACATGAACATGCTGCGTAGGTAGCTGTTTATCAGTAAATATCTCCACTGAGATTAAGAAAAGCAGTAGCTTAATAAATTAAGTACTTCCTGGTATGGTTACTGTACTGGTAACTCCCCAAAAGAATCTGGATTGTGGTGAGGGAACAGAGAAAAAAGCTCATTTAGGACCTGCACTTACGAAGGGGGTAGGCAGCTGTATATCAGGGAGTAAACCTTCTGAGAATAAAAACAGCTGGAGCTTGTTAAGGTAATTACACAGGGGAAAGGATAATGTACTGGGAACTCCTCAGAAGAATCTGATTTGTGGTGAGGGGAGAGAGATAAAAGCTCATTTAGAACGACATGAACATGCTGCGTAGGTAGCTGTTTATCAGTAAATATCTCCACTGAGATTAAGAAAAGCAGTAGCTTAATAAATTAAGTACTTCCTGGTATGGTTACTGTACTGGTAACTCCCCAAAAGAATCTGGATTGTGGTGAGGGAACAGAGAAAAAAGCTCATTTAGGACCTGCACTTGCGAAGGGGGTAGGCAGCTGTATATCAGGGAGTAAACCTTCTGAGAATAAAAACAGCTGGAGCTTGTTAAGGTAATTACACAGGGGAAAGGATAATGTACTGGGAACTCCTCAGAAGAATCTGATTTGTTGGTGAGGGAAGAGAGATATAAGCTCATTTAGGAACGACATGAACATGCTGCATAGTAGCTGTTTATCAGTAAATATCTCCACTGAGATTAAGAAAAGCAGTAGCTTAATAAATTAAGTACTTCATGGTATGGTTACTGTACTGGTAACTCCCCAAAAGAATCTGGATTGTGGTGAGGGAACAGAGAAAAAAGCTCATTTAGGACCTGCACTTACGAAGGGGGTAGGCAGCTGTATATCAGGGAGTAAACCTTCTGAGAATAAAAACAGCTGGAGCTTGTTAAGGTAATTACACAGGGGAAAGGATAATGTACTGGGAACTCCTCAGAAGAATCTGATTTGTGGTGAGGGGAGAGAGATAAAAGCTCATTTAGGAACGACATGAACATGCTGCGTAGGTAGCTGTTTATCAGTAAATATCTCCACTGAGATTAAGAAAAGCAGTAGCTTAATAAATTAAGTACTTCCTGGTATGGTTACTGTACTGGTAACTCCCCAAAAGAATCTGGATTGTGGTGAGGGAACAGAGAAAAAGCTCATTTAGAACCTGCACTTACGAAGGGGGTAGGCAGCTGTATATCAGGGAGTAAACCTTCTGAGAATAAAAACAGCTGGAGCTTGTTAAGTTAATTACACAGGGGAAATGGATAATGTACTGGGAACTCCTCAGAAGAATCTGATTTTTGGTGAGGGGAGAGAGTTAAAAGCTCCTTTAGGAACGACATGAACATGCTGCGTAGGTAGCTGTTTATCAGTAAATATCTCCACTGAGATTAAGAAAAGCAGTAGCTTAATAAATTAAGTACTTCCTGGTATGGTTACTGTACTGGTAACTCCCCAAAAGAATCTGGATTGTGGTGAGGGAACAGAGAAAAAAGCTCATTTAGGACCTGCACTTACGAAGGGGGTAGGCAGCTGTATATCAGGGAGTAAACCTTCTGAGAATAAAAACAGCTGGAGCTTGTTAAGGTAATTACACAGGGGAAAGGATAATGTACTGGGAACTCCTCAGAAGAATCTGATTTGTGGTGAGGGGAGAGAGATAAAAGCTCATTTAGGAACGACATGAACATGCTGCGTAGGTAGCTGTTTATCAGTAAATATCTCCACTGAGATTAAGAAAAGCAGTTAGCTTAATAAATTAAGTACTTCCTGTTATGGTTACTGTACTGGTAACTCCCCAAAAGAATCTGGATTGTGGTGAGGGAACAGAGAAAAAAGCTCATTTAGGACCTGCACTTACGAAGGGGGTAGGCAGCTGTATATCAGGGAGTATCCCTTCTGGGAATAAAAACAGCTGGAGCTTGTTAAGGTAATTACACAGGGGAAAGGATAATGTACTGGGAACTCCTCAGAAGAATCTGATTTGTGGTGAGGGGAGAGCGATAAAAGCTCATTTAGGAACGACATGAACATGCTGCGTAGGTAGCTGTTTATCAGTAAATATCTCCACTGAGATTAAGAAAAGCAGTAGCTTAATAAATTAAGTACTTCCTGGTATGGTTACTGTACTGGTAACTCCCCAAAGAATCTGGATTGTGGTGAGGGAACAGAGAAAAAAGCTCATTTAGACCTGCACTTTACGAAGGGGGTAGGCAGCTGTATATCAGGGAGTAAACCTTCTGAGAATAAAAACAGCTGGAGCTTGTTAAGGTAATTACACAGGGGAAAGGATAATGTACTGGGAACTCCTCAGAAGAATCTGATTTGTGGTGAGGGGAGAGAGATAAAAGCTCATTTAGGAACGACATGAACATGCTGCGTAGGTAGCTGTTTATCAGTAAATATCTCCACTGAGATTAAGAAAAGCAGTAGCTTAATAAATTAAGTACTTCCTGGTATGGTTACTGTACTGGGAACTCCCCAAAAGAATCTGGATTGTGGTGAGGGAACAGAGAAAAAAGCTCATTTAGACCTGCACTTACGAAGGGGGTAGGCAGCTGTATATCAGGGAGTAAACCTTCTGAGAATAAAAACAGCTGGAGCTTGTTAAGTTAATTACACAGGGGAAATGATAATGTACTGGGAACTCCTCAGAAGAATCTGATTTTTGGTGAGGGGAGAGAGTTAAAAGCTCCTTTAGGAACGACATGAACATGCTGCGTAGGTAGCTGTTTATCAGTAAATATCTCCACTGAGATTAAGAAAAGCAGTATCTTAATAAATTAAGTACTTCCTGTATGGTTCTGTACTGGTAACTCCCCAAAAGAATCTGGATTGTGGTGAGGGAACAGAGAAAAAAGCTCATTTAGGACCTGCACTTGCGAAGGGGGTAGGCAGCTGTATATCAGGGAGTAAACCTTCTGAGAATAAAAACAGCTGGAGCTTGTTAAGGTAATTACACAGGGGAAAGGATAATGTACTGGGAACTCCTCAGAAGAATCTGATTTGTGGTGAGGGGAGAGAGATAAAAGCTCATTTAGGAACGACATGAACATGCTGCGTAGGTAGCTGTTTATCAGTAAATATCTCCACTGAGATTAAGAAAAGCAGTAGCTTAATAAATTAAGTACTTCCTGGTATGGTTTCTGTACTGGTAACTCCAAAAGAATCTGGATTGTGGTGAGGGAACAGAGAAAAAAGCTCATTTAGGACCTGCACTTACGAAGGGGGTAGGCTCTGTATATCAGGGAGTAAACCTTCTGAGAATAAAAACAGCTGGAGCTTGTTAAGGTAATTACACAGGGGAAAGGATAATGTACTGGGAACTCCTCAGAAGAATCTGATTTTGGTGAGGGGAGAGAGATAAAAGCTCATTTAGGAACGACATGAACATGCTGCATAGGTAGCTGTTTATCAGTAAATATCTCCACTGAGATTAAGAAAAGCAGTAGCTTAATAAATTAAGTACTTCCTGGTATGGTTACTGTACTGGTAACTCCCCAAAAGAATCTGGATTTTGGTGAGGGAACAGAGAAAAAAGCTCATTTAGGACCTGCACTTGCGAAGGGGGTAGGCAGCTGTATATCAGGGAGTAAAACTTCGGAGAATAAAAACAGCTGGAGCTTGTTAAGGTAATTACATAGGGGAAAGGATAATGTACTGGAAACTCCTCAGAAGAATCTGATTTGTGGTGAGGGGAGAGAGATAAAAGCTCATTTAGGAACGACATGAACATGCTGCGTAGGTAGCTGTTTATCAGTAAATATCTCCACTGAGATTAAGAAAAGCAGTAGCTTAATAAATTAAGTACTTCCTGTTATGGTTACTGTACTGGTAACTCCCCAAAAGAATCTGGATTGTGGTGAGGGAACAGAGGAAAAAGCTCATTTAGGACCTGCACTTACGAAGGGGTTAAGCAGATGTATATCACGGAGTAAACCTTCTGAGAATAAAAACAGCTGGAGCTTGTTAAGGTAATTACACAGGGGAAAGGATAATGTACTGGGAACTCCTCAGAAGAATCTGATTTGTGGTGAGGGGAGAGAGATAAAAGCTCATTTATGAACGGCATGAACATGCTGCGTATGTAGCTGTTTATAAGTAAATATCTCCACTGAGATTAAGAAAAGCAGTAGCTTAATAAATTAAGTACTTCCTGGTATGGTTACTGTACTGGTAACTCCCCAAAAGAATCTGGATTGTGGTGAGGGAACAGATAAAAAAGCTCATTTAGGACCTGCACTTATGAAGGGGATAGACAGCTGTATATCAGGGAGTAAACCTTCTGAGAATAAAAATAGCTGGAGCTTGTTAAGGTAATTACACAGGGGAAAGGATAATGTACTGGGAACTCCTCAGAAGAATCTGATTTGTTGTGAGGGGAGAGAGATAAAAGCTCATTTAGGAACGACATGAACATGCTGCATACGTAGCTGTTTATCAGTAAATATCTCCACTGAGATTAAGAAAAGCAGTAGCTTAATAAATTAAATACTTCCTGGTATGGTTACTGTACTGGGAACTCCCCAAAAGAATCTGGATTGTGGTGAGGGAACAGAGAAAAAAGCTCATTTATAACCTGCACTTACGAAGGGGGTAGGCAGCTGTATATCAGGGAGTAAACCTTCTGAGAATAAAAACAGCTGGAGCTTGTTAAGTTAATTACACAGGGGAAATGATAATGTACTGGGAACTCCTCAGAAGAATCTGATTTGTGGTGAGGGGGAGAGCGATAAAAGCTCATTTAGGAACGACATGAACATGCTGCGTAGGTAGCAGTTTATCAGTAAATATCTCCACTGAGATTAAGAAAAGCAGAAGCTTAATAAATTAAGTACTTCCTGGTATGGTTGCTGTACTGGTAACTCCCCAAAGGAATCTGGATTTTGGTGAGTGAACAGAGAAAAAGCTCATTTAAGATCTGCATTTACGAAGGGGGTAGGCAGCTCTATATCAGGGAGTAAACCTTCTGAGAATAAAAACAGCTGGAGCTTGTTAAGGTAATTACACAGGGGATTGGATAATGTACTGGGAACTCCTCAGAAGAATCTGATTTGTGGTGAGGGGAGAGAGATAAAAGCTCATTTAGGAACGACATGAACATGCTGCGTAGGTAGCTGTTTATCAGTAAATATCACCACTGAGATTAAGTAAAGCAGTAGCTTAATAAATTAAGTACTTCCCGGTATGGTTACTCTACTGGTAACTCCCCAAAAGAATCTGGATTGCGGTGAGGGAACAGAGAAAAAAGCTCATTTAGGACCTGCACTTACGAAGGGGGTAGGCAGCTGTATATCAGGGAGTAAACCTTCTGAGAATAAAAACAGCTGGAGCTTGTTAAGGTAATTACACAGGGGAAAGGATAATGTACTGGGAACTCCTCAGAAGAATCTGATTTGTGGTGAGTGAAGAGAGATAAAAGCTCATTTAGGAACGACATGAACATGCTGCGTAGGTAGCTGTTTATCAGTAAATATCTCCACCTTGAGTAAGAAAAGCAGTATCTTAATAAATTAAGTACTTCCTGTTATGGTTACTGTACTGGTAACTCCCCAAAATAATCTGGATTGTGGTGAGGGAACAGAGAAAAAAGCTCATTTAGGACCTGCACTTGCGAAGGGGGTAGGCAGCTGTATATCAGGGAGTAAATATTCGGAGAATAAAAACAGCTGGAGCTTTTTAAGGTAATTACACAGGGGAAAGGATAATGTACTGGGAACTCCTAAGAAGAATCTGATTTGTGGTGAGGGAAGAGAGATAAAAGCTCATTTAGGAACGACATGAACATGCTGCGTAGGTAGCTGTTTATCAGTAAATATCTCCACTGAGATTAAGAAAAGCAGTAGCTTAATAAATTAAGTACTTCCTGGTATGGTTACTGTACTGGTAACTACCCAAAAGAATCTGGATTGTGGTGAGGGAACAGAGAAAAAAGCTCATTTAGGACCTGCACTTAAGAAGGGGGTAGGCAGCTGTATATCAGGGAGTAAACCTTCTGAGAATAAAAACAGCTGGAGCTTGTTAAGGTAATTACACAGGGGAAAGGATAATGTACTGCGAACTCCTCAGAAGAATCCGATTTGTGGTGAGGGGAGAGAGATAAAAGCTCATTAAGAACGACATGAACAAGCTGCGTAGGTAGCTGTTTATCAGTAAATATCTCCACTGAGATTAAGAAAAGCAGTAGCTTAATATATTAAGTAATTCCTGGTATGGTTACTGTACTGGGAACTCCCCAAAAGAATCTGGATTGTGGTGAGGGAACAGAGAAAAAAGCTCATTTATGACCTGAACTTACGAAGGGGGTAGGCAGCTGTATATCAGGGAGTAAACCTTCTGAGAATAAAAACAGCTGGAGCTTGTTAAGTTAATTACACAGGGGAAATGATAATGTACTGGGAACTCCTCAGAAGAATCTGATTTTTGGTGAGGGGAGAGAGTTAAAAGCTCCTTTAGGAACGACATGAACCTGCTGCATAAGTAGCTGTTTATCAGTAAATATCTCCACTGAGATTAAGAAAAGCAGTAGTTTAATAAATTAAGTACTCCCTGTATGGATACTGTACTGGTAACTCCCCAAAAGAATCTGGATTGAGGTGAGGGAACAGAGAAAAAAGCTCATTTAGTACCTGCACTTACGAAGGGGGTAGGCAGCTGTATATCAGGGAGTAAACCTTCTGAGAATAAAAACAGCTGGAGCTTGTTAAGGTAATTACACAGGGGAAAGGATAATGTACTGGGAACTCCTCAGAAGAATCTGATTTGTGGTGAGGGGAGAGAGATAAAAGCTCATTTAGGAACGACATGAACATGCTGCGTAGGTAGCTGTTTATCAGTAAATATCTCCACTGAGGTTAAGAAAAGCAGTAGCTTAATAAATTAAGTAATTCCTGGTATGGTTACTGTACTGGTAACTCCCGAAAAGAATCTGGATTGTGGTGAGGGAACAGAGAAAATAGCTCATTTATGACCTGAACTTACGAAGGGGATAGGCAGCTGTATATCAGGGAGTAAACCTTCTGAGAATAAAAACAGCTGGAGCTTGTTAAGTTAATTACACAGGGGAAAGGATAATGTACTGGGAACTCCTCAGAAGAATCTGATTTTTGGTGCGGGGAGAGAGATATAAGCTCCTTTAGGAACGACATGAACATGATGCGTAGGTAGCTGTTTATCAGTAAATATCTCCACTGAGATTAAGAAAAGCAGTAGCTTAATAAATTAAGTACTTCCTGGTATGGTTACTGTACTGGTAAATCCCCAAAATAATCTGGATTTTGGTGAAGGAACAGAGAAAAAAGCTCATTTAGGACCTGCACTTACGAAGGGGGTAGGCAGCTGTATATCAGGGAGTAAACCTTCTGAGAATAAAAACAGCTGGAGCTTGTTAAGGTAATTACACAGGGGAAAGGATAATGTACTGGGAACTCCTCAGAAGAATCTGATTTGTGGTGAGGGGAGAGAGATAAAAGCTCATTTAGGAACGACATGAACATGCTGCGTAGGTAGCTGTTTATCAGTAAATATCTCCACTGAGATTAAGAAAAGCAGTAGCTTAATAAATTAAGTACTTCCTGTTATGGTTACTGTACTGGTAACTCCCCAAAAGAATCTGGATTGTGGTGAGGGAACAGAGGAAAAAGCTCATTTAGGACCTGCACTTACGAAGGGGTTAAGCAGATGTATATCACGGAGTAAACCTTCTGAGAATAAAAACAGCTGGAGCTTGTTAAGGTAATTACACAGGGGAAAGGATAATGTACTGGGAACTCCTCAGAAGAATCTGATTTGTGGTGAGGGGAGAGAGATAAAAGCTCATTTATGAACGGCATGAACATGCTGCGTATGTAGCTGTTTATAAGTAAATATCTCCACTGAGATTAAGAAAAGCAGTAGCTTAATAAATTAAGTACTTCCTGGTATGGTTACTGTACTGGTAACTCCCCAAAAGAATCTGGATTGTGGTGAGGGAACAGATAAAAAAGCTCATTTAGGACCTGCACTTATGAAGGGGATAGACAGCTGTATATCAGGGAGTAAACCTTCTGAGAATAAAAATAGCTGGAGCTTGTTAAGGTAATTACACAGGGGAAAGGATAATGTACTGGGAACTCCTCAGAAGAATCTGATTTGTTGTGAGGGGAGAGAGATAAAAGCTCATTTAGGAACGACATGAACATGCTGCATACGTAGCTGTTTATCAGTAAATATCTCCACTGAGATTAAGAAAAGCAGTAGCTTAATAAATTAAATACTTCCTGGTATGGTTACTGTACTGGGAACTCCCCAAAAGAATCTGGATTGTGGTGAGGGAACAGAGAAAAAAGCTCATTTATAACCTGCACTTACGAAGGGGGTAGGCAGCTGTATATCAGGGAGTAAACCTTCTGAGAATAAAAACAGCTGGAGCTTGTTAAGTTAATTACACAGGGGAAATGATAATGTACTGGGAACTCCTCAGAAGAATCTGATTTGTGGTGAGGGGAGAGCGATAAAAGCTCATTTAGGAACGACATGAACATGCTGCGTAGGTAGCAGTTTATCAGTAAATATCTCCACTGAGATTAAGAAAAGCAGAAGCTTAATAAATTAAGTACTTCCTGGTATGGTTGCTGTACTGGTAACTCCCCAAAGGAATCTGGATTTTGGTGAGTGAACAGAGAAAAAGCTCATTTAAGATCTGCATTTACGAAGGGGGTAGGCAGCTCTATATCAGGGAGTAAACCTTCTGAGAATAAAAACAGCTGGAGCTTGTTAAGGTAATTACACAGGGGATTGGATAATGTACTGGGAACTCCTCAGAAGAATCTGATTTGTGGTGAGGGGAGAGAGATAAAAGCTCATTTAGGAACGACATGAACATGCTGCGTAGGTAGCTGTTTATCAGTAAATATCACCACTGAGATTAAGTAAAGCAGTAGCTTAATAAATTAAGTACTTCCCGGTATGGTTACTCTACTGGTAACTCCCCAAAAGAATCTGGATTGCGGTGAGGGAACAGAGAAAAAAGCTCATTTAGGACCTGCACTTACGAAGGGGGTAGGCAGCTGTATATCAGGGAGTAAACCTTCTGAGAATAAAAACAGCTGGAGCTTGTTAAGGTAATTACACAGGGGAAAGGATAATGTACTGGGAACTCCTCAGAAGAATCTGATTTGTGGTGAGTGAAGAGAGATAAAAGCTCATTTAGGAACGACATGAACATGCTGCGTAGGTAGCTGTTTATCAGTAAATATCTCCACCTTGAGTAAGAAAAGCAGTATCTTAATAAATTAAGTACTTCCTGTTATGGTTACTGTACTGGTAACTCCCCAAAATAATCTGGATTGTGGTGAGGGAACAGAGAAAAAAGCTCATTTAGGACCTGCACTTGCGAAGGGGGTAGGCAGCTGTATATCAGGGAGTAAATATTCGGAGAATAAAAACAGCTGGAGCTTTTTAAGGTAATTACACAGGGGAAAGGATAATGTACTGGGAACTCCTAAGAAGAATCTGATTTGTGGTGAGGGAAGAGAGATAAAAGCTCATTTAGGAACGACATGAACATGCTGCGTAGGTAGCTGTTTATCAGTAAATATCTCCACTGAGATTAAGAAAAGCAGTAGCTTAATAAATTAAGTACTTCCTGGTATGGTTACTGTACTGGTAACTACCCAAAAGAATCTGGATTGTGGTGAGGGAACAGAGAAAAAAGCTCATTTAGGACCTGCACTTAAGAAGGGGGTAGGCAGCTGTATATCAGGGAGTAAACCTTCTGAGAATAAAAACAGCTGGAGCTTGTTAAGGTAATTACACAGGGGAAAGGATAATGTACTGCGAACTCCTCAGAAGAATCCGATTTGTGGTGAGGGGAGAGAGATAAAAGCTCATTAAGAACGACATGAACAAGCTGCGTAGGTAGCTGTTTATCAGTAAATATCTCCACTGAGATTAAGAAAAGCAGTAGCTTAATATATTAAGTAATTCCTGGTATGGTTACTGTACTGGGAACTCCCCAAAAGAATCTGGATTGTGGTGAGGGAACAGAGAAAAAAGCTCATTTATGACCTGAACTTACGAAGGGGGTAGGCAGCTGTATATCAGGGAGTAAACCTTCTGAGAATAAAAACAGCTGGAGCTTGTTAAGTTAATTACACAGGGGAAATGATAATGTACTGGGAACTCCTCAGAAGAATCTGATTTTTGGTGAGGGGAGAGAGTTAAAAGCTCCTTTAGGAACGACATGAACCTGCTGCATAAGTAGCTGTTTATCAGTAAATATCTCCACTGAGATTAAGAAAAGCAGTAGTTTAATAAATTAAGTACTCCCTGTATGGATACTGTACTGGTAACTCCCCAAAAGAATCTGGATTGAGGTGAGGGAACAGAGAAAAAAGCTCATTTAGTACCTGCACTTACGAAGGGGGTAGGCAGCTGTATATCAGGGAGTAAACCTTCTGAGAATAAAAACAGCTGGAGCTTGTTAAGGTAATTACACAGGGGAAAGGATAATGTACTGGGAACTCCTCAGAAGAATCTGATTTGTGGTGAGGGGAGAGAGATAAAAGCTCATTTAGGAACGACATGAACATGCTGCGTAGGTAGCTGTTTATCAGTAAATATCTCCACTGAGGTTAAGAAAAGCAGTAGCTTAATAAATTAAGTAATTCCTGGTATGGTTACTGTACTGGTAACTCCCGAAAAGAATCTGGATTGTGGTGAGGGAACAGAGAAAATAGCTCATTTATGACCTGAACTTACGAAGGGGATAGGCAGCTGTATATCAGGGAGTAAACCTTCTGAGAATAAAAACAGCTGGAGCTTGTTAAGTTAATTACACAGGGGAAAGGATAATGTACTGGGAACTCCTCAGAAGAATCTGATTTTTGGTGCGGGGAGAGAGATATAAGCTCCTTTAGGAACGACATGAACATGATGCGTAGGTAGCTGTTTATCAGTAAATATCTCCACTGAGATTAAGAAAAGCAGTAGCTTAATAAATTAAGTACTTCCTGGTATGGTTACTGTACTGGTAAATCCCCAAAATAATCTGGATTTTGGTGAAGGAACAGAGAAAAAAGCTCATTTAGGACCTGCACTTACGAAGGGGGTAGGCAGCTGTATATCAGGGAGTAAACCTTCTGAGAATAAAAACAGCTGGAGCTTGTTAAGGTAATTACACAGGGGAAAGGATAATGTACTGGGAACTCCTCAGAAGAATCTGATTTGTGGTGAGGGGAGAGAGATAAAAGCTCATTTAGGAACGACATGAACATGCTGCGTAGGTAGCTGTTTATCAGTAAATATCTCCACTGAGATTAAGAAAAGCAGTAGCTTAATAAATTAAGTACTTCCTGGTATGGTTACTGTACTGGTAACTCCCCAAAAGAATCTGGATTGTGGTGAGGGAACAGAGAAAAAAGCTCATTTAGGACCTGCACTTACGAAGGGGATAGACAGCTGTATATCAGGGAGTAAACCTTCTGAGAATAAAAACAGCTGGAGCTTGTTAAGGTAATTACACAGGGGAAAGGATAATGTACTGGGAACTCCTCAGAAGAATCTGATTTGTGGTGAGGGGAGAGAGATAAAAGCTCATTTAGGAACGACATGAACATGCTGCGTAGGTAGCTGTTTATCAGTAAATATCTCCACTGAGATTAAGAAAAGCAGTAGCTTAATAAATTAAGTACTTCCTGGTATGGTTACTGTACTGGTAACTCCCCAAAAGAATCTGGATTGTGGTGAGGGAACAGAGAAAAAAGCTCATTTAGACCTGCACTTACGAAGGGGGTAGGCAGCTGTATATCAGGGAGTAAACCTTCTGAGAATAAAAACAGCTGGAGCTTGTTAAGGTAATTACACAGGGGAAATGGATAATGTACTGGGAACTCCTCAGAAGAATCTGATTTGTTGGTGAGGGGAGAGAGATAAAAGCTCATTTAGGAACGACATGAACATGCTGCGTAGGTAGCTGTTTATCAGTAAATATCTCCACTGAGATTAAGAAAAGCAGTAGCTTAATAAATTAAGTACTTCCTGGTATGGTTACTGTACTGGTAACTCCCCAAAAGAATCTGGATTGTGGTGAGGGAACAGAGAAAAAAGCTCATTTAGGACCTGCACTTACGAAGGGGGTAGGCAGCTGTATATCAGGGAGTAAACCTTCTGAGAATAAAAACAGCTGGAGCTTGTTAAGGTAATTACACAGGGGAAAGGATAATGTACTGGGAACTCCTCAGAAGAATCTGATTTGTGGTGAGGGGAGAGAGATAAAAGCTCATTTAGGAACGACATGAACATGCTGCGTAGTAGCTGTTTATCAGTAAATATCTCCACTGAGATTAAGAAAAGCATTAGCTTAATAAATTAAGTACTTCCTGGTATGGTTACTGTACTGGTAACTCCCCAAAAGAATCTGGATTGTGGTGAGGGAACAGAGAAAAAAGCTCATTTAGGACCTGTTCTTACGAAGGGGGTAGGCAGCTGTATATCAGGGAGTAAACCTTCTGGGAATAAAAACAGCTGGAGCTTGTTAAGGTAATTACACAGGGGAAAGGATAATGTACTGGGAACTCCTCAGAAGAATCTGATTTGTGGTGAGGGGAGAGCGATAAAAGCTCATTTAGGAACGACATGAACATGCTGCGTAGGTAGCTGTTTATCAGTAAATATCTCCACTGAGATTAAGAAAAGCAGTAGCTTAATAAATTAAGTACTTCCTGGTATGGTTACTGTACTGGTAACTCCCCAAAAGAATCTGGATTTTGGTGAGGGAACAGAGAAAAAAGCTCATTTAGGACCTGCACTTACGAAGGGGGTAGGCAGCTGTATATCAGGGAGTAAACCTTCTGAGAATAAAAACAGCTGGAGCTTGTTAAGGTAATTACACAGGGGAAAGGATAATGTACTGGGAACTCCTCAGAAGAATCTGATTTGTGGTGAGGGGAGAGAGATAAAAGCTCATTTAGGAACGACATGAACATGCTGCGTAGGTAGCTGTTTATCAGTAAATATCTCCACTGAGATTAAGAAAAGCAGTAGCTTAATAAATTAAGTACTTCCTGGTATGGTTACTCTACTGGTAACTCCCCAAAAGAATCTGGATTGTGGTGAGGGAACAGAGAAAAAAGCTCATTTAGGACCTGCACTTACGAAGGGGGTAGGCAGCTGTATATCAGGGAGTAAACCTTCTGAGAATAAAAACAGCTGGAGCTTGTTAAGGTAATTACACAGGGGAAAGGATAATGTACTGGGAACTCCTCAGAAGAATCTGATTTGTGGTGAGGGAAGAGAGATAAAAGCTCATTTAGGAACGACATGAACATGCTGCGTAGGTAGCTGTTTATCAGTAAATATCTCCACTGAGATTAAGAAAAGCAGTAGCTTAATAAATTAAGTACTTCCTGGTATGGTTACTGTACTGGTAACTCCCCAAAAGAATCTGGATTGTGGTGAGGGAACAGAGAAAAAAGCTCATTTAGGACCTGCACTTGCGAAGGGGGTAGGCAGCTGTATATCAGGGAGTAAACCTTCTGAGAATAAAAACAGCTGGAGCTTGTTAAGGTAATTACACAGGGGAAAGGATAATGTACTGCGAACTCCTCAGAAGAATCTGATTTGTGGTGAGGGGAGAGAGATAAAAGCTCATTTAAGAACGACATGAACATGCTGCGTAGGTAGCTGTTTATCAGTAAATATCTCCACTGAGATTAAGAAAAGCAGTAGCTTAATAAATTAAGTAATTCCTGGTATGGTTACTGTACTGGTAACTCCAAAAGAATCTGGATTGTGGTGAGGGAACAGAGAAAAAAGCTCATTTAGGACCTGCACTTACGAAGGGGGTAGGCAGCTGTATATCAGGGAGTAAACCTTCTGAGAATAAAAACAGCTGGAGCTTGTTAAGGTAATTACACAGGGGAAAGGATAATGTACTGGGAACTCCTCAGAAGAATCTGATTTTGGTGAGGGGAGAGAGATAAAAGCTCATTTAGGAACGACATGAACATGCTGCATAGGTAGCTGTTTATCAGTAAATATCTCCACTGAGATTAAGAAAAGCAGTAGCTTAATAAATTAAGTACTTCCTGGTATGGTTACTGTACTGGTAACTCCCCAAAAGAATCTGGATTGTGGTGAGGGAACAGAGAAAAAAGCTCATTTAGGACCTGCACTTACGAAGGGGGTAGGCAGCTGTATATCAGGGAGTAAACTTCTGAGAATAAAAACAGCTGGAGCTTGTTAAGGTAATTACACAGGGGAAAGGATAATGTACTGGGAACTCCTCAGAAGAATCTGATTTGTGGTGAGGGGAGAGAGATAAAAGCTCATTTAGGAACGACATGAACATGCTGCGTAGGTAGCTGTTTATCAGTAAATATCTCCACTGAGATTAAGAAAAGCAGTAGCTTAATAAATTAAGTACTTCCTGGTATGGTTACTGTACTGGTAACTCCCCAAAAGAATCTGGATTGTGGTGAGGGAACAGAGAAAAAGCTCATTTAGGACCTGCACTTACGAAGGGGTAAGCAGCTGTATATCAGGAGTAAACCTTCTGAGAATAAAAACAGCTGGAGCTTGTTAAGGTAATTACACAGGGGAAAGGATAATGTACTGGGAACTCCTCAGAAGAATCTGATTTGTGGTGAGGGGAGAGAGATAAAAGCTCATTTAGGAACGACATGAACATGCTGCGTAGGTAGCTGTTTATCAGTAAATATCTCCACTGAGATTAAGAAAAGCAGTAGCTTAATAAATTAAGTACTTCCTGGTATGGTTACTGTACTGGTAACTCCCCAAAAGAATCTGGATTGTGGTGAGGGAACAGAGAAAAAAGCTCATTTAGGACCTGCACTTACGAAGGGGGTAGGCAGCTGTATATCAGGGAGTAAACCTTCTGAGAATAAAAACAGCTGGAGCTTGTTAAGGTAATTACACAGGGGAAAGGATAATGTACTGGGAACTCCTCAGAAGAATCTGATTTGTTGGTGAGGGGAGAGAGATAAAAGCTCATTTAGGAACGACATGAACATGCTGCGTAGGTAGCTGTTTATCAGTAAATATCTCCACTGAGATTAAGAAAAGCAGTAGCTTAATAAATTAAGTACTTCCTGGTATGGTTACTGTACTGGTAACTCCCCAAAAGAATCTGGATTGTGGTGAGGGAACAGAGAAAAAAGCTCATTTATACCTGCACTTACGAAGGGGGTAGGCAGCTGTATATCAGGGAGTAAACCTTCTGAGAATAAAAACAGCTGGAGCTTGTTAAGGTAATTACACAGGGGAAAGGATAATGTACTGGGAACTCCTCAGAAGAATCTGATTTGTGTGAGGGGAGAGAGATAAAAGCTCATTTAGGAACGACATGAACATGCTGCGTAGGTAGCTGTTTATCAGTAAATATCTCCACTGAGATTAAGAAAAGCAGAGCTTAATAAATTAAGTACTTCCTGGTATGGTTACTGTACTGGTAACTCCCCAAAAGAATCTGGATTGTGGTGAGGGAACAGAGAAAAAAGCTCATTTAGATCCTGCATTACGAAGGGGGTAGGCAGCTGTATATCAGGGAGTAAACCTTCTGAGAATAAAAACAGCTGGAGCTTGTTAAGTTAATTACACAGGGGATTGGATAATGTACTGGGAACTCCTCAGAAGAATCTGATTTGTGGTGAGGGGAGAGAGATAAAAGCTCATTTAGGAACGACATGAACATGCTGCGTAGGTAGCTGTTTATCAGTAAATATCTCCACTGAGATTAAGAAAAGCAGTAGCTTAATAAATTAAGTACTTCCTGGTATGGTTACTGTACTGGTAACTCCCCAAAAGAATCTGGATTGCGGTGAGGGAACAGAGAAAAAAGCTCATTTAGGACCTGCACTTACGAAGGGGGTAGGCAGCTGTATATCAGGGAGTAAACCTTCTGAGAATAAAAACAGCTGGAGCTTGTTAAGGTAATTACACAGGGGAAAGGATAATGTACTGGGAACTCCTCAGAAGAATCTGATTTGTGGTGAGGGGAGAGAGATAAAAGCTCATTTAGGAACGACATGAACATGCTGCGTAGGTAGCTGTTTATCAGTAAATATCTCCACTGAGATTAAGAAAAGCAGTAGCTTAATAAATTAAGTACTTCCTGGTATGGTTACTCTACTGGTAACTCCCCAAAAGAATCTGGATTGTGGTGAGGGAACAGAGAAAAAAGCTCATTTAGGACCTGCACTTACGAAGGGGGTAGGCAGCTGTATATCAGGGAGTAAATATTCGGAGAATAAAAACAGCTGGAGCTTGTTAAGGTAATTACACAGGGGAAAGGATAATGTACTGGGAACTCCTCAGAAGAATCTGATTTGTGGTGAGGGAAGAGAGATAAAAGCTCATTTAGGAACGACATGAACATGCTGCGTAGGTAGCTGTTTATCAGTAAATATCTCCACTGAGATTAAGAAAAGCAGTAGCTTAATAAATTAAGTACTTCCTGGTATGGTTACTGTACTGGTAACTCCCAAAAGAATCTGGATTGTGGTGAGGGAACAGAGAAAAAAGCTCATTTAGACCTGCACTTAAGAAGGGGGTAGGCAGCTGTATATCAGGGAGTAAACCTTCTGAGAATAAAAACAGCTGGAGCTTGTTAAGGTAATTACACAGGGGAAAGGATAATGTACTGGGAACTCCTCAGAAGAATCTGATTTGTGGTGAGGGGAGAGAGATAAAAGCTCATTTAGGAACGACATGAACATGCTGCGTAGGTAGCTGTTTATCAGTAAATATCTCCACTGAGATTAAGAAAAGCAGTAGCTTAATAAATTAAGTACTTCCTGGTATGGTTACTCTACTGGTAACTCCCCAAAAGAATCTGGATTGTGGTGAGGGAACAGAGAAAAAAGCTCATTTAGGACCTGCACTTATGAAGGGGGTAGGCAGCTGTATATCAGGGAGTAAACCTTCTGAGAATAAAAACAGCTGGAGCTTGTTAAGGTAATTACACAGGGGAAAGGATAATGTACTGGGAACTCCTCAGAAGAATCTGATTTGTGGTGAGGGGAGAGCGATAAAAGCTCATTTAGGAACGACATGAACATGCTGCGTAGGTAGCTGTTTATCAGTAAATATCTCCACTGAGATTAAGAAAAGCAGTAGCTTAATAAATTAAGTACTTCCTGGTATGGTTACTGTACTGGTAACTCCCCAAAAGAATCTGGATTGTGGTGAGGGAACAGAGAAAAAAGCTCATTTAGGACCTGCACTTTCGAAGGGGGTAGGCAGCTGTATATCAGGGAGTAAACCTTCTGAGAATAAAAACAGCTGGAGCTTGTTAAGGTAATTACACAGGGGAAAGGATAATGTACTGGGAACTCCTCAGAAGAATCTGATTTGTGGTGAGGGGAGAGAGATAAAAGCTCATTTAGGAACGACATGAACATGCTGCGTAGGTAGCTGTTTATCAGTAAATATCTCCACTGAGATTAAGAAAAGCAGTAGCTTAATAAATTAAGTACTTCCTGGTATGGTTACTGTACTGGTAACTGCCCAAAAGAATCTGGATTGTGGTGAGGAACAGAGAAAAAAGCTCATTTAGGACCTGCACTTACGAAGGGGGTAGGCAGCTGTATATCAGGGAGTAAACCTTCTGAGAATAAAAACAGCTGGAGCTTGTTAAGGTAATTACACAGGGGAAAGGATAATGTACTGGGAACTCCTCAGAAGAATCTGATTTGTGGTGAGGGGAGAGAGATAAAAGCTCATTTAGGAACGACATGAACATGCTGCGTAGGTAGCTGTTTATCAGTAAATATCTCCACTGAGATTAAGAAAAGCAGTAGCTTAATAAATTAAGTACTTCCTGGTATGGTTACTGTACTGGTAACTCCCCAAAAGAATCTGGATTGTGGTGAGGGAACAGAGAAAAAAGCTCATTTAGGACCTGCACTTACGAAGGGGGTAGGCAGCTGTATATCAGGGAGTAAACCTTCTGAGAATAAAAACAGCTGGAGCTTGTTAAGGTAATTACACAGGGGAAAGGATAATGTACTGGGAACTCCTCAGAAGAATCTGATTTGTGGTGAGGGGAGAGAGATAAAAGCTCATTTAGGAACGACATGAACATGCTGCGTAGGTAGCTGTTTATCAGTAAATATCTCCACTGAGATTAAGAAAAGCAGTAGCTTAATAAATTAAGTACTTCCTGGTATGGTTACTGTACTGGTAACTTCCCCAAAAGAATCTGGATTGTGGTGAGGGAACAGAGAAAAAGCTCATTTAGGACCTGCACTTACGAAGGGATAGACAGCTGTATATCAGGGAGTAAACCTTCTGAGAATAAAAACAGCTGGAGCTTGTTAAGGTAATTACACAGGGGAAAGGATAATGTACTGGGAACTCCTCAGAAGAATCTGATTTGTGGTGAGGGGAGAGAGATAAAAGCTCATTTATGAACGACATGAACATGCTGCGTAGGTAGCTGTTTATCAGTAAATATCTCCACTGAGATTAAGAAAAGCAGTAGCTTAATAAATTAAGTACTTCCTGGTATGGTTACTGTACTGGTAACTCCCCAAAAGAATCTGGATTGTGGTGAGGGAACAGAGAAAAAAGCTCATTTAGGACCTGCACTTACGAAGGGGGTAGGCAGCTGTATATCAGGGAGTAAACCTTCTGAGAATAAAAACAGCTGGAGCTTGTTAAGGTAATTACACAGGGGAAAGGATAATGTACTGGGAACTCCTCAGAAGAATCTGATTTGTTGGTGAGGGGAGAGAGATAAAAGCTCATTTAGGAACGACATGAACATGCTGCGTAGGTAGCTGTTTATCAGTAAATATCTCCACTGAGATTAAGAAAAGCAGTAGCTTAATAAATTAAGTACTTCCTGGTATGGTTACTGTACTGGTAACTCCCCAAAAGAATCTGGATTGTGGTGAGGGAACAGAGAAAAAAGCTCATTTATGACCTGCACTTAAGAAGGGGGTAGGCAGCTGTATATCAGGGAGTAAACCTTCTGAGAATAAAAACAGCTGGAGCTTGTTAAGGTAATTACACAGGGGAAAGGATAATGTACTGGGAACTCCTCAGAAGAATCTGATTTGTGGTGAGGGGAGAGAGATAAAAGCTCATTTAGGAACGACATGAACATGCTGCGTACGTAGCTGTTTATCAGTAAATATCTCCACTGAGATTAAGAAAAGCATTAGCTTAATAAATTAAGTACTTCCTGGTATGGTTACTGTACTGGTAACTCCCCAAAAGAATCTGGATTGTGGTGAGGGAACAGAGAAAAAAGCTCATTTAGGACCTGTTCTTACGAAGGGGGTAGGCAGCTGTATATCAGGGAGTAAACCTTCTGAGAATAAAAACAGCTGGAGCTTGTTAAGGTAATTACACAGGGGAAAGGATAATGTACTGGGAACTCCTCAGAAGAATCTGATTTGTGGTGAGGGAGAGAGATAAAAGCTCATTTAGGAACGACATGAACATGCTGCGTAGGTAGCTGTTTATCAGTAAATATCTCCACTGAGATTAAGAAAAGCAGTAGCTTAATAAATTAAGTACTTCCTGGTATGGTTACTGTACTGGTAACTCCCCAAAAGAATCTGGATTTTGGTGAGTGAACAGAGAAAAAGCTCATTTAGGACCTGCATTTACGAAGGGGGTAGGCAGCTGTATATCAGGGAGTAAACCTTCTGAGAATAAAAACAGCTGGAGCTTGTTAAGGTAATTACACAGGGGAAAGGATAATGTACTGGGAACTCCTCAGAAGAATCTGATTTGTGGTGAGGGGAGAGAGATAAAAGCTCATTTAGGAACGACATGAACATGCTGCGTAGGTAGCTGTTTATCAGTAAATATCTCCACTGAGATTAAGAAAAGCAGTAGCTTAATAAATTAAGTACTTCCTGGTATGGTTACTGTACTGGTAACTCCCCAAAAGAATCTGGATTGTGGTGAGGGAACAGAGAAAAAAGCTCATTTAGGACCTGCACTTACGAAGGGGGTAGGCAGCTGTATATCAGGGAGTAAACCTTCTGAGAATAAAAACAGCTGGAGCTTGTTAAGGTAATTACACAGGGGAAAGGATAATGTACTGGGAACTCCTCAGAAGAATCTGATTTGTGGTGAGGGAAGAGAGATAAAAGCTCATTTAGGAACGACATGAACATGCTGCGTACGTAGCTGTTTATCAGTAAATATCTCCACCTTGAGTAAGAAAAGCAGTATCTTAATAAATTAAGTACTTCCTGTTATGGTTACTGTACTGGTAACTCCCCAAAATAATCTGGATTGTGGTGAGGGAACAGAGAAAAAAGCTCATTTATGACCTGCTCTTGCGAAGGGGGTAGGCAGCTGTGTATCAGGGAGTAAATCTTCGGAGAATAAAAACAGCTGGAGCTTTTTAAGGTAATTACACAGGGGAAAGGATAATGTACTGGGAACTCCTCAGAAGAACCTGATTTGTGGTGAGGGAAGAGAGATAAAAGCTCATTTAGGGACGACATGAACATGCTGCGTAGGTAGCTGTTTATCAGTAAATATCTCCACTGAGATTAAGAAAAGCAGTAGCTTAATAAATTAAGTACTTCCTGGTATGGTTACTGTACTGGTAACTCCCCAAAAGAATCTGGATTGTGGTGAGGGAACAGAGAAAAAAGCTCATTTAGGACCTGCACTTAAGAAGGGGGTAGGCAGCTGTATATCAGGGAGTAAACCTTCTGAGATTAAAAACAGCTGGAGCTTGTTAAGGTTATTACACAGGGGAAAGGATAATGTACTGGGAACTCCTCAGAAGAATCTGATTTGTGGTGAGGGGAGAGAGATAAAAGCTCATTTAAGAACGACATGAACATTCTGCGTAGGTACCTGTTTATCAGTAAATATCTCCACTGAGATTAAGAAAAGCAGTAGCTTAATAAATTAAGTACTTCCTGGTATGGTTACTGTACTGGTAACTCCCCAAAAGAATCTGGAT
>NW_025958613.1:0-31635 GCF_023159225.1 Perognathus longimembris pacificus | reverse complement strand
TTTATCTTATTTTTTATTTGTTTATTTAAATGAAGTCGACCAGTTGCCTGCCCTTCCTTCCATTATCCGTCACCGAGACAAACTGAACAAAGTTCTGAGGTCGACCTTGTAAAGATAAGGATTCAGGTCTGTCTGCTGTTTACCTTTGCTCCTGCGCGCACTGCCCTTCTCTCCACATTTATGTGTTTGTTTGTTTGTCTATCTAATCTTTTGGGTTTTTATTTCTAATGAGGTCGACCAGTTGTCTATTAATTATTTTTTTTACTACGCATCAAGCTGCGCTGCTTGTCTTTGCTCCTGTGTGCTCGCGCACTCTCGCCTTTTCCACTTATTTTTATTTTTTATTTATTTTTGATTTATTTTGTCAATTTTAAACAAAAAATACGCATCGTGCTGTGCTGTTTTTGTTTGCTTGAGTACATTAGCGCGTTCTCGCTTTCTCCACTTTACAATTTTTTTGTTATTATTTATCTATTCCTGAGAGTTTATCTTATTTTTTATTTGTTTATTTAAATGAAGTCGACCAGTTGCCTGCCCTTCCTTCCATTATCCGTCACCGAGACAAACTGAACAAAGTTCTGAGGTCGACCTTGTAAAGAGAAGGATTCAGGTCTGTCTGCTGTTTACCTTTGCTCCTGCGCGCACTGCCCTTCTCTCCACATTTATGTGTTTGTTTGTTTGTCTATCTAATCTTTTGGGTTTTTATTTCTAATGAGGTCGACCAGTTGTCTATTTTTTATTTTTTTTACTACGCATCAAGCTGCGCTGCTTGTCTTTGCTCCTGTGTGCTCGCGCACTCTCGCCTTTTCCACTTATTTTTATTTTTGATTTATTTTTGATTTATTTTGTCAATTTAAAAAAAATATGCATCGTGCTGTGCTGTTTGTGTTTGCTTGAGTGTATTTGCGCGCTGTCGCTTTCTCCACTTTACAATTTTTTTGTTATTATTTATCTATTCCTGAGAGTTTATCTTATTTTTTATTTGTTTATGTAAATGAAGTCGACCAGTTGCCTGCCCTTCCTTCCATTATCCGTCACCGAGACAAACTGAACAAAGTTCTGAGGTGGACCTTGTAAAGATAAGGATTCAGGTCTGTCTGCTGTTTTCCTTTGCTCCTGCGCGCACTGCCCTTCTCTCCACATTTATGTGTTTGTTTGTTTGTCTATCTAATCTTTTGGGTTTTTATTTCTAATGAGGTCGACCAGTTGTCTATTTATTATTTTTTTTTACTACGCATCAAGCTGCGCTGCTTGTCTTTGCTCCTGTGTGCTCGCGCACTCTCGCCTTTTCCACTTATTTTTATTTTTGATTTATTTTTGATTTATTTTGTCAATTTAAAAAAAAATATGCATCGTGCTGTGCTGTTTGTGTTTGCTTGAGTGCATTTGCGCGCTGTCGCTTTCTCCACTTTACAATTTTTTGTTATTATTTATCTATTCCTGAGAGTTTATCTTATTTTTTATTTGTTTATTTAAATGAAGTCGACCAGTTGCCTGCCCTTCCTTCCATTATCCGTCACCGAGACAAACTGAACAAAGTTCTGAGGTCGACCTTGTAAAGATAAGGATTCAGGTCCTGTCTGCTGTTTACCTTTGCTCCTGCGCGCACTGCCCTTCTCTCCACATTTATGTGTTTGTTTGTTTGTCTATCTAATCTTTTGGGTTTTTATTTCTAATGAGGTCGACCAGTTGTCTATTTATTATTTTTTTTACTACGCATCAAGCTGCGCTGCTTGTCTTTGCTCCTGTGTGCTTGCGCACTCTCGCCTTTTCCACTTATTTTTATTTTTGATTGATTTATTTTGTCATTTAAAAAAAATACGCATCGTGCTGTGCTGTTTGTGTTTGCTTGAGTGCATTCGCGCGCTCTCGCTTTCTCCACTTTACAATTTTTTTGTTATTATTTATCTATTCCTGAGAGTTTATCTTATTTTTTATTTGTTTATTTAAATGAAGTCGACCAGTTACCTGCCCTTCCTTCCATTATCCGTCACCGAGACAAACTGAACAAAGTTCTGAGGTCGACCTTGTAAAGATAAGGATTCAGGTCTGTCTGCTGTTTACCTTTGCTCCTGCGCGCACTGCCCTTCTCTCCACATTTATGTGTTTGTTTGTTTGTCTATCTAATCTTTTGGGTTTTTATTTCTAATGAGGTCGACCAGTTGTCTATTTATTATTTTTTTTACTACGCATCAAGCTGCGCTGCTTGTCTTTGCTCCTGTGTGCTTGCGCACTCTCGCCTTTTCCACTTATTTTTATTTTTGATTGATTTATTTTGTCATTTAAAAAAAAATACGCATCGTGCTGTGCTGTTTGTGTTTGCTTGAGTGCATTCGCGCGCTCTCGCTTTCTCCACTTTACAATTTTTTGTTATTATTTATCTATTCCTGAGAGTTTATCTTATTTTTTATTTGTTTATTTAAATGAAGTCGACCAGTTGCCTGCCCTTCCTTCCATTATCCGTCACTGAGACAAACTGAACAAAGTTCTGAGGTCGACCTTGTAAAGATAAGGATTCAGGTCTGTCTGCTGTTTACATTTGCTCCTGCGCGCACTGCCCTTCTCTCCACATTTATGTGTTTGTTTGTTTGTCTATCTAATCTTTTGGGTTTTTATTTCTAATGAGGTCGACCAGTTGTCTATTTATTATTTTTTTTTACTACGCATCAATCTGCTCTGCTTGTCTTTGCTCCTGTGTGCTCGCGCACTCTCGCCTTTTCCACTTATTTTTATTTTTGATTTATTTTTGATTTATTTTGTCAATTTAAAAAAAATACGCATCGTGCTGTGCTGTTTGTGTTTGCTTGAGTGCATTCGCGCGCTCTCGCTTTCTCCACTTTACAATTTTTTTGTTATTATTTGTCTATTCCTGAGAGTTTATCTTATTTTTTATTTGTTTATTTAAATGAAGTCGACCAGTTGCCTGCCCTTCCTTCCATTATCCGTCACCGAGACAAAATGAACAAAGTTCTGAGGTCCACCTTGTAAAGATAAGGATACAGGTCTGTCTGCTGTTTACCTTTGCTCCTGCGCGCACTGCCCTTCTCTCCACATTTATGTGTTTGTTTGTTTGTCTATCTAATCTTTTGGGTTTTTATTTCTAATGAGGTCGACCAGTTGTCTATTTATTATTTTTTTTACTACGCATCAAGCTGCGCTGCTTGTCTTTGCTCCTGTGTGCTAGCGCACTCTCGCCTTTTCCACTTATTTTTATTTTTGATTTATTTTTGATTTATTTTGTCAATTTAAAAAAAATACGCATCGTGCTGTGCTGTTTGTGTTTGCTTGAGTGCATTCGCCGCGCTCTCGCTTTCTCCACTTTACAATTTTTGTGTTATTATTTATCTATTCCTGAGAGTTTATCTTATTTTTTATTTGTTTATTTAAATGAAGTCGACCAGTTGCCTGCCCTTCCTTCCATTATCCGTCACCGAGACAAACTGAACAAAGTTCTGAGGTCGACCTTGTAAAGATAAGGATTCAGGTCTGTCTGCTGTTTACCTTTGCTCCTGCGCGCACTGCCCTTCTCTCCACATTTATGTGTTTGTTTGTTTGTCTATCTAATCTTTTGGGTTTTTATTTCTAATGAGGTCGACCAGTTGTCTATTTATTATTTTTTTACTACGCAACAAGCTGCGCTGCTTGTCTTTGCACCTGTTTGCTCGCGCACTCTCGCCTTTTCCACTTATTTTTATTTTTGATTTATTTTTGATTTATTTTGTCAATTTTAAAAAAATATACGCATCGTGCTGTGCTGTTTGTGTTTGCTGGAGTGCATTCGCGCGCTCTCGCTTTCTCCACTTTACAATATTTTTGTTATTATTTATCTCTTCCTGAGAGTTTATCTTATTTTTTATTTGTTTATTTAAATGAAGTCGACCAGTTGCCTTCCCTTCCTTCCATTATCCGTCACCGAGACAAACTGAACAACGTTCTGAGTTCGACCTTGTAAAGATAAGGATTCAGGTCTGTCTGCTGTTTACCTTTTGTCCTGCGCGCACTGCCCATCTCTCCACATTTATGTGTTTGTTTGTTTGTCTATCTATTCTTTTGGGTTTTTATTTCTAATGAGGTCGACCAGTTGTCTATTTATTATTTTTTTTACTACGCATCAAGCTGCGCTGCTTGTCTTTGCTCCTGTGTGCTCGCGCACTCTCGCCTTTTCCACATATTTTTATTTTTGATTTATTTTGATTTATTTTGTCAATTTAAAAAAAATATGCATCGTGCTGTGCTGTTTGTGTTTGCTTGAGTGCATTCGCGCGCTCTCGCTTTCTCCACTTTACAATTTTTTTGTTATTATTTATCTATTCCTGAAGTTTATCTTATATTTTATTTGTTTATTTAAATGAAGTCGACCAGTTGCCTGCCCTTCCTTCCATTATCCGTCACCGAGACAAACTGAACAAAGTTCTGAGGTCGACCTTGTAAAGATAAGGATTCAGGTCTGTCTGCTGTTTACATTTGCTCCTGCGCGCACTGCCCTTCTCTCCACATTTATGTGTTTGTTTGTTTGTCTATCTAATCTTTTGGGTTTTTATTTCTAATGAGGTCGACCAGTTGTCTATTTATTATTTTTTTTACTACGCATCAATCTGCTCTGCTTGTCTTTGCTCCTGTGTGCTCGCGCACTCTCGCCTTTTCCACTTATTTTTATTTTTGATTTATTTTTGATTTATTTTGTCAATTTAAAAAAAATACGCATCGTGCTGTGCTGTTTGTGTTTGCTTGAGTGAATTCGCGCGCTCTCGCTTTCTCCACTTTACAATTTTTTTGTTATTATTTGTCTATTCCTGAGAGTTTATCTTATTTTTTATTTGTTTTTTTAAATGAAGTCGACCAGTTGCCTGCCCTTCCTTCCATTATCCGTCACCGAGACAAAATGAACAAAGTTCTGAGGTCCACCTTGTAAAGATAAGGATACAGGTATGTCTGCTGTTTACCTTTGCTCCTGCGCGCACTGCCCTTCTCTCCACATTTATGTTTGTTTGTTTGTCTATCTAATCTTTTGGGTTTTTATTTCTAATGAGGTCGACCAGTTGTCTATTTATTATTTTTTTTACTACGCATCAAGCTGTGCTGCTTGTCTTTGCTCCTGTGTGCTCGCGCACTCTCGGCTTTTCCACTTATTTTTATTTTTGATTTATTTTTGATTTATTTTGTCAATTTAAAAAAAAATACGCATCGTGCTGTGCTGTTTGTGTTTGCTTGAGTGCATTCGCGCGCTCTCGCTTTCTCCACTTTACAATTTTTGTGTTATTATTTATCTATTCCTGAGAGTTTATCTTATTTTTTATTTGTTTATTTAAATGAAGTCGACCAGTTGCCTGCCCTTCCTTCCATTTTCCGTCACCGAGACAAACTGAACAAAGTTCTGAGGTCCACCTTGTAAAGATAAGGATACATGTCTGTCTGCTGTTTACCTTTGCTCCTGCGCGCACTGCCCTTCTCTCCACATTTATGTGTTTGTTTGTTTGTCTATCTAATCTTTTGGGTTTTTATTTCTAATGAGGTCGACCAGTTGTCTATTTATTATTTTTTTACTACGCAACAAGCTGCGCTGCTTGTCTTTGCACCTGTTTGCTCGCGCACTCTCGCCTTTTTCCACTTATTTTTATTTTTGATTTATTTTTGATTTATTTTGTCAATTTTAAAAAAAATACGCATCGTGCTGTGCTGTTTGTGTTTGCTGGAGTGCATTCGCGCGCTCTCGCTTTCTCCACTTTACAATATTTTTGTTATTATTATCTCTTCCTGAGAGTTTATCTTATTTTTTATTTGTTTATTTAAATGAAGTCGACCAGTTGCCTGCCCTTCCTTCCATTATCCGTCACCGAGACAAACTGAACAACGTTCTGAGTTCGACCTTGTAAAGATAAGGATTCAGGTCTGTCTGCTGTTTACCTTTTGTCTTGCGCGCACTGCCCATCTCTCCACATTTATGTGTTTGTTTGTTTGTCTATCTAATCTTTTGGGTTTTTATTTCTAATGAGGTCGACCAGTTGTCTATTTATTATTTTTTTTTACTACGCATCAAGCTGCGCTGCTTGTCTTTGCTCCTGTGTGCTCGCGCACTCTCGCCTTTTCCACTTATTTTTATTTTTGATTTATTTTTGATTTATTTTGTCAATTTAAAAAAAATATGCATCGTGCTGTGCTGTTTGTGTTTGCTTGAGTGCATTCGCGCGCTCTCGCTTTCTCCACTTTACAATTTTTTTGTTATTATTTATCTATTCCTGAGAGTTATCTTATTTTTTATTTGTTTATTTAAATGAAGTCGACCAGTTGCCTGCCCTTCCTTCCATTATCCGTCACCGAGACAAACTGAACAAAGTTCTGAGGTCGACCTTGTAAAGATAAGGATTCAGGTCTGTCTGCTGTTTACATTTGCTCCTGCGCGCACTGCCCTTCTCTCCACATTTATGTGTTTGTTTGTTTGTCTATCTAATCTATTGGGTTTTTATTTCTAATGAGGTCGACCAGTTGTCTATTTATTATTTTTTTTACTACGCATCAATCTGCTCTGCTTGTCTTTGCTCCTGTGTGCTCGCGCACTCTCGCCTTTTCCACTTATTTTTATTTTTGATTTATTTTTGATTTATTTTGTCAATTTATAAAAAATACGCATCGTGCTGTGCTGTTTGTGTTTGCTTGAGTGCATTCGCGCGCTCTCCGCTTTCTCCACTTTACAATTTTTTTGTTATTATTTGTCTATTCCTGAGAGTTTATCTTATTTTTTATTTGTTTATTTAAATGAAGTCGACCAGTTGCCTGCCCTTCCTTCCATTATCCGTCACCGAGACAAAATGAACAAAGTTCTGAGGTCCACCTTGTAAAGATAAGGATACAGGTCTGTCTGCTGTTTACCTTTGCTCCTGCGCGCACTGCCCTTCTCTCCACATTTATGTGTTTGTTTGTTTGTCTATCTAATCTTTTGGGTTTTTATTTCTAATGAGGTCGACCAGTTGTCTATTTATTATTTTTTTTACTACGCATCAAGCTGCGCTGCTTGTCTTTGCTCCTGTGTGCTCGCGCACCTCTCGCCTTTTCCACTTATTTTTATTTTTGATTTATTTTTGATTTATTTTGTCAATTTAAAAAAAATACGCATCGTGCTGTGCTGTTTGTGTTTGCTTGAGAGCATTCGCGCGCTCTCGCTTTCTCCACTTTACAATTTTTGTGTTATTATTTATCTATTCCTGAGAGTTTATCTTATTTTTTATTTGTTTATTTAAATGAAGTCGACCAGTTGCCTGCCCTTCCTTCCATTATCCGTCACCGAGACAAACTGAACAAAGTTCTGAGGTCGACCTTGTAAAGATAAGGATTCAGGTCTGTCTGCTGTTTACCTTTGCTCCTGCGCGCACTGCCCTTCTCTCCACATTTATGTGTTTGTTTGTTTGTCTATCTAATCTTTTGGGTTTTTATTTCTAATGAGGTCGACCAGTTGTCTATTTATTATTTTTTTTACTACGCAACAAGCTGCGCTGCTTGTCTTTGCACCTGTTTGCTCGCGCACTCTCGCCTTTTCCACTTATTTTTATTTTTGATTTATTTTTGATTTATTTTGTCAATTTAAAAAAAAAATACGCATCGTGCTGTGCTGTTTGTGTTTGCTGGAGTGCATTCGCGCGCTCTCGCTTTCTCCACTTTACAATATTTTTTTATTATTTATCTCTTCCTGAGAGTTTATCTTATTTTTTATTTGTTTATTTAAATGAAGTCGACCAGTTGCCTGCCCTTCCTTCCATTATCCGTCACCGAGACAAACTGAACAACGTTCTGAGTTCGACCTTGTAAAGATAAGGATTCAGGTCTGTCTGCTGTTTACCTTTTGTCCTGCGCGCACTGCCCATCTCTCCACATTTATGTGTTTGTTTGATTGTCTATCTAATCTTTTGGGTTTTTATTTCTAATGA
The DNA here is from genome assembly GCF_023159225.1 of Perognathus longimembris pacificus. Lineage (NCBI taxonomy): Eukaryota > Metazoa > Chordata > Mammalia > Rodentia > Heteromyidae > Perognathus > Perognathus longimembris. The sequence continues at coordinate 23,716 of NW_025958613.1, read as the reverse complement.
GGTCGACCAGTTGTCTATTTATTATTTTTTTTACTACGCATCAAGCTGCGCTGCTTGTCTTTGCTCCTGTGTGCTCGCGCACTCTCGCCTTTTCCACTTATTTTTATTTTTGATTTATTTTTGATTTATTTTGTCAATTAAAAAAAAATATGCATCGTGCTGTGCTGTTTGTGTTTGCTTGAGTGCATTCGCGCGCTCTCGCTTTCTCCACTTTACAATTTTTTTGTTATTATTTATCTATTCCTGAGAGTTTATCTTATTTTTTATTTGTTTATTTAAATGAAGTCGACCAGTTGCCTGCCCTTCCTTCCATTATCCGTCACCGACACAAACTGAACAAAGTTCTGAGGTCGACCTTGTAAAGATAAGGATTCAGGTCTGTCTGCTGTTTACCTTTGCTCCTGCCCGCACTGCCCTTCTCTCCACATTTATGTGTTTGTTTGTTTGTCTATCTAATCGTTTGGGTTTTTATTTCTAATGAGGTCGACCAGTTGTCTATTTATTATTTTTTTTACTACGCATCAAGCTGCGCTGCTTGTCTTTGCTCCTGTGTGCTCGCGCACTCTCGCCTTTTCCACTTATTTTTATTTTTGATTTATTTTTGATTTATTTTGTCAATTTTAAAAAAAAATAGGCATCGTGCTGTGCTGTTTGTGTTTGCTTGAGTGCATTCGGCGCTCTTGCTTTCTCCACTTTACAATTTTTTTGTTATTATTTATCTATTCCTGAGAGTTTATCTTATTTTTTATTTGTTTATTTAAATGAAGTCGACCAGTTGCCTGCCCTTCCTTCCATTATCCGTCACCGAGACAACTGAACAAAGTTCTGAGGTCGACCTTGTAAAGATAAGGATTCACGTCTGTCTGCTGTTTACCTTTGCTCCTGCGCGCACTGCCCTTCTCTCCACATTTATGTGTTTGTTTGTTTGTCTATCTAATCTTTTGGGTTTTTATTTCTAATGAGGTCGACCAGTTGTCTATTTATTATTTTTTTTACTACGCATCAAGCTGCGCTGCTTGTCTTTGCTCCTGTGTGCTCGCGCACTCTCGCCTTTTCCACTTATTTTTATTTTTTATTTATTTTTTATTTATTTTGTCAATTTAAAAAAAAATACGCATCGTGCTGTGCTGTTTGTGTTTGCTTGAGTGCATTCACGCGCTTTCGCTTTCTCCACTTCACAATTTTTTTGTTATTATTTATCTATTCCTGAGAGTTTATCTTATTTTTTATTTGTTTATTTAAATGAAGTCGACCAGTTGCCTGCCCTTCCTTCCATTATCTGTCACCGAGACAAACTGAACAAAGTTCTGAGGTCGACCTTGTAAAGATAAGGATTCAGGTCTGTCTGCTGTTTACCTTTGCTCCTGCCCACACTGCCCTACTCTCCACATTTATGTGTTTGTTTGTTTGTCTATCTAATCGTTTGGGTTTTTATTTCTAATGAGGTCGACCAGTTGTCTATTTATTATTTTTTTTACTACGCATCAAGCTGCGCTGCTTGTCTTTGCTCCTGTGTGCTCGCGCACTCTCGCCTTTTCCACTTATTTTTATTTTTGATTTATTTTTGATTTATTTTGTCAATTTAAAAAAAAAATAGGCATCGTGCTGTGCTGTTTGTGTTTGCTTGAGTGCATTCGGCGCTCTTGCTTTCTCCACGTTACAATTTTTTTGTTATTATTTATCTATTCCTGAGAGTTTATCTTATTTTTTATTTGTTTATTTAAATGAAGTCGACCAGTTGCCTGCCCTTCCTTCCATTATCCGTCACCGAGACAAACTGAACAAAGTTCTGAGGTCGACCTTGTAAAGATAAGGATTCACGTCTGTCTGCTGTTTACCTTTGCTCCTGCGCGCACTGCCCTTCTCTCCACATTTATGTGTTTGTTTGTTTGTCTATCTAATCTTTTGGGTTTTTATTTCTAATGAGGTCGACCAGTTGTCTATTTATTATTTTTTTACTACGCATCAAGCTGCGCTGCTTGTCTTTGCTCCTGTGTGCTCGCGCACTCTCGCCTTTTCCACTTATTTTTATTTTTTATTTATTTTTTATTTATTTTGTCAATTTAAAAAAAAAATACGCATCGTGCTGTGCTGTTTGTGTTTGCTTGAGTGCATTCACGCGCTTTCGCTTTCTCCACTTCACAATTTTTTTGTTATTATTTATCTATTCCTGAGAGTTTATCTTATTTTTTATTTGTTTATTTAAATGAAGTCGACCAGTTGCCTGCCCTTCCTTCCATTATCTGTCACCGAGACAAACTGAACAAAGTTCTGAGGTCGACCTTGTAAAGATAAGGATTCAGGTCTGTCTGCTGTTTACCTTTGCTCCTGCCCACACTGCCCTACTCTCCACATTTATGTGTTTGTTCGTTTGTCTATCTAATCTTTTCGGTTTTTATTTCTAATGAGGTCGACCAGTTGTCTATTTATTATTTTTTTTACTACGCATCAAGCTGCGCTGCTTGTCTTTGCTCCTGTGTGCTGGCACACTCTCGCCTTTTCCACTTATTTTTATTTTTGATTTAATTTTGATTTATTTTGTCAATTTTTAAAAAAAATACGCATCGTGCTGTGCGGTTTGTGTTTGCTTGAGTGCATTCGCGTGCTCTCGCTTTCTCCACTCTACAATTTTTTTGTTATTATTTATCTATTCCTGAGTGTTTATCTTATTTTTTATTTGTTTATTTAAATGAAGTCGACCAGTTGCCTGCCCTTCCTTCCATTATCCGTCACCGAGACAAACTGAACAAAGTTCTGAGGTCGACCTTGTAAAGATAAGGATTCAGGTCTGTCTGCTGTTTACATTTGCTCCTGCGCGCACTGCCCTTCTCTCCACATTTATGTGTTTGTTTGTTTGTCTATCTAATCTTTTGGGTTTTTATTTCTAATGAGGTCGACCAGTTGTCTATTTATTATTTTTTTTACTACGCATCAAGCTGCGCTGCTTGTCTTTGCTCCTGTGTGCTCGCGCACTCTCGCCTTTTCCACTTATTTTTATTTTTGATTTATTTTTGATTTATTTTGTCAACTTTTAAAAAAAATACGCATCGTGCTGTGCTGTTTGTGTTTGCTTGAGTGCATTCGCGCGCTCTCGCTTTCTCCACTTTACAATTTTTTTGTTATTATTTATCTATTCCTGAGAGTTTATCTTATTTTTTATTTGTTTATTTAAATGAAGTCGACCAGTTGCCTGCCCTTCCTTCCATTATCCGTCACCGAGACAAACTGAACAAAGTTCTGAGGTCGACCTTGTAAAGATAAGGATTCAGGTCTGTCTGCTGTTTACCTTTGCTCCTGCGCGCACTGCCCTTCTCTCCACATTTATGTGTTTGTTTGTCTATCTAATCCTTTGGGTTTTTATTTCTAATGAGGTCGACCAGTTGTCTATTTATTATTTTTTTTACTACGCATCAAGCTGCGCTGCTTGTCTTTGCTCCTGTGTGCTCGCGCACTCTCGCCTTTTCCACTTATTTTTATTTTTTATTTATTTTTTATTTATTTTGTCAATTTAAAAAAAAATACGCATCGTGCTGTGCTGTTTGTGTTTGCTTGAGTGCATTCACGCGCTTTCGCTTTCTCCACTTCACAATTTTTTTGTTATTATTTATCTATTCCTGAGAGTTTATCTTATTTTTTATTTGTTTATTTAAATGAAGTCGACCAGTTGCCTGCCCTTCCTTCCATTATCCGTCACCGAGACAAACTGAACAAAGTTCTGAGGTCGACCTTGTAAAGATAAGGATTCAGGTCTGTCTGCTGTTTACCTTTGCTCCTGCCCGCACTGCCCTACTCTCCACATTTATGTGTTTGTTCGTTTGTCTATCTAATCTTTTCGGTTTTTATTTCTAATGAGGTCGACCAGTTGTCTATTTATTATTTTTTTTACTACGCATCAAGCTGCGCTGCTTGTCTTTGCTCCTGTGTGCTGGCACACTCTCGCCTTTTCCACTTATTTTTGTTTTTGATTTATTTTGATTTATTTTGTCAATTTAAAAAAAAACCCATCGTACTGTGCTGTTTGTGTTTGCTTGAGTGCAATCTCGCGCTCTCGCTTTCTCCACTTTACAATTTTTTTGTTATTATTTATCTATTCCTGAGAGTTTATCTTATTTTTTATTTGTTTATTTAAATGAAGTCGACCAGTTGCCTGCCCTTCCTTCCATTATCCGTCACCCGAGACAAACTGAACAAAGTTCTGAGGTGGAGCTTGTAAAGATAAGGATTCAGGTCTGTCTGCTGTTTACCTTTGCTCCTGCCCGCACTACCCTTCTCTCCACATTTATGTTTTTGTTTGTTTGTCTATCTAATCTTTTGGGTTTTTATTTCTAATGAGGTCGACCAGTTGTCTATTTATTATTTTTTTTTACTACGCATCAAGCTGCGCTGCTTGTCTTTGCTCCTGTGTGCTCGCGCACTCTCGCCTTTTCCACTTATTTTTATTTTTGATTTATTTTTGATTTATTTTGTCAATTTAAAAAAAATACGCATCGTGCTATGCTGTTTGTGTTTGCTTGAGTGCATTCGCGCGCTCTCGCTTTCTCCACTTTACAATTTTTTTGTTATTATTTATCTATTCCTGAGAGTTTATCTTATTTTTTTATTTGTTTATTTAAATGAAGTCGACCAGTTGCCTGCCCTTCCTTCCATTATCCGTCACCGAGACAAACTGAACAAAGTTCTGAGGTCGACCTTGTAAAGATAAGGATTCAGGTCTGTCTGCTGTTTACCTTTGCTCCTGCCCGCACTGCCCTTCTCTCCACATTTATGTGTTTGTTTGTTTGTCTATCTAATCTTTTGGGTTTTTATTTCTAATGAGGTCGACCAGTTGTCTATTTATTATTTTTTTTACTACGCATCAAGCTGCGCTGCTTGTCTTTGCTCCTGTGTGCTCGCGCACTCTCGCCTTTTCCACTTATTTTCATTTTTGATTTATTTTTTATTTATTTTGTCAATTTAAAAAAAATACGCATCGTGCTGTGCTGTTTGTGTTTGCTTTAGTGCATTCGCGCGCTCTCGCTTTCTCCACTTTACAATTTTTTTGTTATTATTTATCTATTCCTGAGAGTTTATCTTATTTTTTATTTGTTTATTTAAATGAAGTCGACCAGTTGCCTGCCCTTCCTTCCATTATCCGTCACCGAGACAAACTGAACAAAGTTCTGAGGTCGACCTTGTAAAGATAAGGATTCAGGTCTGTCTGCTGTTTACCTTTGCTCCTGCGCGCACTGCCCTTCTCTCCACATTTATGTGTTTGTTTGTTTGTCTATCTAATCTTTTGGGTTTTTATTTGTAATGAGGTCGACCAGTTGTCTATTTATTATTTTTTTTACTACGCATCAAGCTGCGCTGCTTGTCTTTGCTCCTGTGTGCTCGCGCACTCTCGCCTTTTCCACTTATTTTTATTTTTTATTTATTTTTTATTTATTTTGTCAATTTAAAAAAAAATACGCATCGTGCTGTGCTGTTTGTGTTTGCTTGAGTGCATTCACGCGCTTTCGCTTTCTCCACTTCACAATTTTTTTGTTATTATTTATCTATTCCTGAGAGTTTATCTTATTTTTTATTTGTTTATTTAAATGAAGTCGACCAGTTGCCTGCCCTTCCTTCCATTATCCGTCACCGAGACAAACTGAACAAAGTTCTGAGGTCGACCTTGTAAAGATAAGGATTCAGGTCTGTCTGCTGTTTACCTTTGCTCCTGCCCGCACTGCCCTACTCTCCACATTTATGTGTTTGTTCGTTTGTCTATCTAATCTTTTCGGTTTTTATTTCTAATGAGGTCGACCAGTTGTCTATTTATTATTTTTTTTACTACGCATCAAGCTGCGCTGCTTGTCTTTGCTCCTGTGTGCTCGCGCACTCTCGCCTTTTCCACTTATTTTTATTTTTGATTTAATTTTGATTTATTTTGTCAATTTTGAAAAAAAATACGCATCGTGCTGTGCGGTTTGTGTTTGCTTGAGTGCATTCGCGTGCTCTCCCTTTCTCCACTTTACAATTTTTTTGTTATTATTTATCTATTCCTGAGTGTTTATCTTATTTTTTATTTGTTTATTTAAATGAAGTCGACCAGTTGCCTGCCCTTCCTTCCATTATCCGTCACCGAGACAAACTGAACAAAGTTCTGAGGTCGACCTTGTAAAGATAAGGATTCAGGTCTGTCTGCTGTTTACATTTGCTCCTGCGCGCACTGCCCTTCTCTCCACATTTATGTGTTTGTTTGTTTGTCTATCTAATCTTTTGGGTTTTTATTTCTAATGAGGTCGACCAGTTGTCTATTTATTATTTTTTTTACTACGCATCAAGCTGCGCTGCTTGTCTTTGCTCCTGTGTGCTGGCACACTCTCGCCTTTTCCACTTATTTTTGTTTTTGATTTATTTTTGATTTATTTTGTCAATTTAAAAAAAAACCCATCGTACTGTGCTGTTTGTGTTTGCTTGAGTGCAATCTCGCGCTCTCGCTTTCTCCACTTTACAATTTTTTTTGTTATTATTTATCTATTCCTGAGAGTTTATCTTATTTTTTATTTGTTTATTTAAATGAAGTCGACCAGTTGCCTGCCCTTCCTTCCATTATCCGTCACCGAGACAAACTGAACAAAGTTCTGAGGTGGAGCTTGTAAAGATAAGGATTCAGGTCTGTCTGCTGTTTACCTTTGCTCCTGCCCGCACTACCCTTCTCTCCACATTTATGTTTTTGTTTGTTTGTCTATCTAATCTTTTGGGTTTTTATTTCTAATGAGGTCGACCAGTTGTCTATTTATTATTTTTTTTTACTACGCATCAAGCTGCGCTGCTTGTCTTTGCTCCTGTGTGCTCGCGCACTCTCGCCTTTTCCACTTATTTTTATTTTTGATTTATTTTTGATTTATTTTGTCAATTTAAAAAAATACGCATCGTGCTATGCTGTTTGTGTTTGCTTGAGTGCATTCGCGCGCTCTCGCTTTCTCCACTTTACAATTTTTTTGTTATTATTTATCTATTCCTGAGAGTTTATCTTATTTTTTATTTGTTTATTTAAATGAAGTCGACCAGTTGCCTGCCCTTCCTTCCATTATCCGTCACCGAGACAAACTGAACAAAGTTCTGAGGTCGACCTTGTAAAGATAAGGATTCAGGTCTGTCTGCTGTTTACCTTTGCTCCTGCCCGCACCTGCCCTTCTCTCCACATTTATGTGTTTGTTTGTTTGTCTATCTAATCTTTTGGGTTTTTATTTCTAATGAGGTCGACCAGTTGTCTATTTATTATTTTTTTTACTACGCATCAAGCTGCGCTGCTTGTCTTTGCTCCTGTGTGCTCGCGCACTCTCGCCTTTTCCACTTATTTTCATTTTTGATTTATTTTTTATTTATTTTGTCAATTTAAAAAAAATACGCATCGTGCTGTGCTGTTTGTGTTTGCTTTAGTGCATTCGCGCGCTCTCGCTTTCTCCACTTTACAATTTTTTTGTTATTATTTATCTATTCCTGAGAGTTTATCTTATTTTTTATTTGTTTATTTAAATGAAGTCGACCAGTTGCCTGCCCTTCCTTCCATTATCCGTCACCGAGACAAACTGAACAAAGTTCTGAGGTCGACCTTGTAAAGATAAGGATTCAGGTCTGTCTGCTGTTTACCTTTGCTCCTGCGCGCACTGCCCTTCTCTCCACATTTATGTGTTTGTTTGTTTGTCTATCTAATCTTTTGGGTTTTTATTTCTAATGAGGTCGACCAGTTGTCTATTTATTATTTTTTTTACTACGCATCAAGCTGCGCTGCTTGTCTTTGCTCCTGTGTGCTCGCGCACTCTCGCCTTTTCCACTTATTTTTATTTTTGATTTATTTTTGATTATTTTGTCAACTTTTAAAAAAAATACGCATCGTGCTGTGCTGTTTGTGTTTGCTTGAGTGCATTCGCGCGCTCTCGCTTTCTCCACTTTACAATTTTTTTGTTATTATTTATCTATTCCTGAGAGTTTATCTTATTTTTTATTTGTTTATTTAAATGAAGTCGACCAGTTGCCTGCCCTTCCTTCCATTATCCGTCACCGAGACAAACTGAACAAAGTTCTGAGGTCGACCTTGTAAAGATAAGGATTCAGGTCTGTCTGCTGTTTACCTTTGCTCCTGCGCGCACTGCCCTTCTCTCCACATTTATGTGTTTGTTTGTTTGTCTATCTAATCTTTTGGGTTTTTATTTCTAATGAGGTCGACCAGTTGTCTATTTATTATTTTTTTTACTACGCATCAAGCTGCGCTGCTTGTCTTTGCTCCTGTGTGCTCGCGCACTCTCGCCTTTCCCACTTATTTTTATTTTTGATTTATTTTTGATTTATTTTGTCAATTTTAAAAAAAAATACGCATCGTGCTGTGCTGTTTGTGTTTGCTTGAGTGCATTCGCGCGCTCTCGCTTTCTCCACTTTACAATTTTTTTGTTATTATTTATCTATTCCTGAGAGTTTATCTTATTTTTTATTTGTTTATTTAAAAGAAGTCGACAAGTTGCCTGCCCTTCCTTCCATTATCCGTCACCGAGACAACTGAACAAAGTTCTGAGGTCGACCTTGTAAAGATAAGGATTCAGGTCTGTCTGCTGTTTACCTTTGCTCCTGCCAGCACTGCCCTTCTCTCCACATTTATGTGTTTGTTTGTTTGTCTATCTAATCTTTTGGGTTTTTATTTCTAATGAGGTAGACCAGTTGTCTATTTATTATTTTTTTTACTACGCATCAAGCTGCGCTACTTGTCTTTGCTCCTGTGTGCTCGCGCACTCTCGCCTTTTCCACTTATTTTTATTTTTGATTTATTTTTGATTTATTTTGTCAATTTAAAAAAATACGCATCGTGCTGTGCTGTTTGTGTTTGCTTGAGTGCATTCGCGCGCTCTCGCTTTCTCCACTTTACAATTTTTTGTTATTATTTATCTATTCCTGAGAGTTTATCTTATTTTTTATTTGTTTATTTAAATGAAGTCGACCAGTTGCCTGCCCTTCCTTCCATTATCCGTCACCGAGACAAACTGAACAAAGTTCTGAGGTCGACCTTGTAAAGATAAGGATTCAGGTCTGTCTGCTGTTTACCTTTGCTCCTGCGCGCACTGCCCTTCTCTCCACATTTATGTGTTTGTTTGTTTGTCTATCTAATCTTTTGGGTTTTTATTTCTAATGAGGTCGATCAGTTGTCTATTTATTATTTTTTTTACTACGCATCAAGCTGCGCTGCTTGTCTTTGCTCCTGTGTGCTCGCGCACTCTCGCCTTTTCCACTTATTTTCATTTTTGATTTATTTTTTATTTATTTTGTCAATTTAAAAAAAATACGCATCGTGCTGTGCTGTTTGTGTTTGCTTTAGTGCATTCGCGCGCTCTCGCTTTCTCCACTTTACAATTTTTTTGTTATTATTTATCTATTCCTGAGAGTTTATCTTATTTTTTATTTGTTTATTTAAATGAAGTCGACCAGTTGCCTGCCCTTCCTTCCATTATCCGTCACCGAGACAAACTGAACAAAGTTCTGAGGTCGACCTTGTAAAGATAAGGATTCAGGTCTGTCTGCTGTTTACCTTTGCTCCTGCGCGCACTGCCCTTCTCTCCACATTTATGTGTTTGTTTGTTTGTCTATCTAATCTTTTGGGTTTTTATTTGTAATGAGGTCGACCAGTTGTCTATTTATTATTTTTTTTACTACGCATCAAGCTGCGCTGCTTGTCTTTGCTCCTGTGTGCTCGCGCACATCTCGCCTTTTCCACTTATTTTTATTTTTTATTTATTTTTTATTTATTTTGTCAATTTAAAAAAAAATACGCATCGTGCTGTGCTGTTTGTGTTTGCTTGAGTGCATTCACGCGCTTTCGCTTTCTCCACTTCACAATTTTTTTGTTATTATTTATCTATTCCTGAGAGTTTATCTTATTTTTTATTTGTTTATTTAAATGAAGTCGACCAGTTGCCTGCCCTTCCTTCCATTATCCGTCACCGAGACAAACTGAACAAAGTTCTGAGGTCGACCTTGTAAAGATAAGGATTCAGGTCTGTCTGCTGTTTACCTTTGCTCCTGCCCGCACTGCCCTACTCTCCACATTTATGTGTTTGTTCGTTTGTCTATCTAATCTTTTCGGTTTTTATTTCTAATGAGGTCGACCAGTTGTCTATTTATTATTTTTTTTACTACGCATCAAGCTGCGCTGCTTGTCTTTGCTCCTGTGTGCTCGCGCACTCTCGCCTTTTCCACTTATTTTTATTTTTGATTTAATTTTGATTTATTTTGTCAATTTTGAAAAAAAATACGCATCGTGCTGTGCGGTTTGTGTTTGCTTGAGTGCATTCGCGTGCTCTCCCTTTCTCCACTTTACAATTTTTTTGTTATTATTTATCTATTCCTGAGTGTTTATCTTATTTTTTATTTGTTTATTTAAATGAAGTCGACCAGTTGCCTGCCCTTCCTTCCATTATCCGTCACCGAGACAAACTGAACAAAGTTCTGAGGTCGACCTTGTAAAGATAAGGATTCAGGTCTGTCTGCTGTTTACATTTGCTCCTGCGCGCACTGCCCTTCTCTCCACATTTATGTGTTTGTTTGTTTGTCTATCTAATCTTTTGGGTTTTTATTTCTAATGAGGTCGACCAGTTGTCTATTTATTATTTTTTTTACTACGCATCAAGCTGCGCTGCTTGTCTTTGCTCCTGTGTGCTGGCACACTCTCGCCTTTTCCACTTATTTTTGTTTTTGATTTATTTTTGATTTATTTTGTCAATTTAAAAAAAAACCCATCGTACTGTGCTGTTTGTGTTTGCTTGAGTGCAATCTCGCGCTCTCGCTTTCTCCACTTTACAATTTTTTTGTTATTATTTATCTATTCCTGAGAGTTTATCTTATTTTTTATTTGTTTATTTAAATGAAGTCGACCAGTTGCCTGCCCTTCCTTCCATTATCCGTCACCGAGACAAACTGAACAAAGTTCTGAGGTGGAGCTTGTAAGATAAGGATTCAGGTCTGTCTGCTGTTTACCTTTGCTCCTGCCCGCACTACCCTTCTCTCCACATTTATGTTTTTGTTTGTTTGTCTATCTAATCTTTTGGGTTTTTATTTCTAATGAGGTCGACCAGTTGTCTATTTATTATTTTTTTTTACTACGCATCAAGCTGCGCTGCTTGTCTTTGCTCCTGTGTGCTCGCGCACTCTCGCCTTTTCCACTTATTTTTATTTTTGATTTATTTTTGATTTATTTTGTCAATTTAAAAAAATACGCATCGTGCTATGCTGTTTGTGTTTGCTTGAGTGCATTCGCGCGCTCTCGCTTTCTCCACTTTACAATTTTTTTGTTATTATTTATCTATTCCTGAGAGTTTATCTTATTTTTTATTTGTTTATTTAAATGAAGTCGACCAGTTGCCTGCCCTTCCTTCCATTATCCGTCACCGAGACAAACTGAACAAAGTTCTGAGGTCGACCTTGTAAAGATAAGGATTCAGGTCTGTCTGCTGTTTACCTTTGCTCCTGCCCGCACTGCCCTTCTCTCCACATTTATGTGTTTGTTTGTTTGTCTATCTAATCTTTTGGGTTTTTATTTCTAATGAGGTCGACCAGTTGTCTATTTATTATTTTTTTTACTACGCATCAAGCTGCGCTGCTTGTCTTTGCTCCTGTGTGCTCGCGCACTCTCGCCTTTTCCACTTATTTTCATTTTTGATTTATTTTTTATTTATTTTGTCAATTTAAAAAAAATACGCATCGTGCTGTGCTGTTTGTGTTTGCTTTAGTGCATTCGCGCGCTCTCGCTTTCTCCACTTTACAATTTTTTTGTTATTATTTATCTATTCCTGAGAGTTTATCTTATTTTTATTTGTTTATTTAAATGAAGTCGACCAGTTGCCTGCCCTTCCTTCCATTATCCGTCACCGAGACAAACTGAACAAAGTTCTGAGGTCGACCTTGTAAAGATAAGGATTCAGGTCTGTCTGCTGTTTACCTTTGCTCCTGCGCGCACTGCCCTTCTCTCCACATTTATGTGTTTGTTTGTTTGTCTATCTAATCTTTTGGGTTTTTATTTCTAATGAGGTCGACCAGTTGTCTATTTATTATTTTTTTTACTACGCATCAAGCTGCGCTGCTTGTCTTTGCTCCTGTGTGCTCGCGCACTCTCGCCTTTTCCACTTATTTTTATTTTTGATTTATTTTTGATTTATTTTGTCAACTTTTAAAAAAAATACGCATCGTGCTGTGCTGTTTGTGTTTGCTTGAGTGCATTCGCGCGCTTCTCGCTTTCTCCACTTTACAATTTTTTTGTTATTATTTATCTATTCCTGAGAGTTTATCTTATTTTTTATTTGTTTATTTAAATGAAGTCGACCAGTTGCCTGCCCTTCCTTCCATTATCCGTCACCGAGACAAACTGAACAAAGTTCTGAGGTCGACCTTGTAAAGATAAGGATTCAGGTCTGTCTGCTGTTTACCTTTGCTCCTGCGCGCACTGCCCTTCTCTCCACATTTATGTGTTTGTTTGTTTGTCTATCTAATCTTTTGGGTTTTTATTTCTAATGAGGTCGACCAGTTGTCTATTTATTATTTTTTTTACTACGCATCAAGCTGCGCTGCTTGTCTTTGCTCCTGTGTGCTCGCGCACTCTCGCCTTTCCCACTTATTTTTATTTTTGATTTATTTTTGATTTATTTTGTCAATTTAAAAAAAAATACGCATCGTGCTGTGCTGTTTGTGTTTGCTTGAGTGCATTCGCGCGCTCTCGCTTTCCTCCACTTTACAATTTTTTTGTTATTATTTATCTATTCCTGAGAGTTTATCTTATTTTTTATTTGTTTATTTAAAAGAAGTCGACAAGTTGCTGCCCTTCCTTCCATTATCCGTCACCGAGACAACTGAACAAAGTTCTGAGGTCGACCTTGTAAAGATAAGGATTCAGGTCTGTCTGCTGTTTACCCTTTGCTCCTGCCAGCACTGCCCTTCTCTCCACATTTATGTGTTTGTTTGTTTGTCTATCTAATCTTTTGGGTTTTTATTTCTAATGAGGTAGACCAGTTGTCTATTTATTATTTTTTTTACTACGCATCAAGCTGCGCTACTTGTCTTTGCTCCTGTGTGCTCGCGCACTCTCGCCTTTTCCACTTATTTTATTTTTGATTTATTTTTGATTTATTTTGTCAATTTAAAAAAAATACGCATCGTGCTGTGCTGTTTGTGTTTGCTTGAGTGCATTCGCGCGCTCTCGCTTTCTCCACTTTACAATTTTTTGTTATTATTTATCTATTCCTGAGAGTTTATCTTATTTTTTATTTGTTTATTTAAATGAAGTCGACCAGTTGCCTGCCCTTCCTTCCATTATCCGTCACCGAGACAAACTGAACAAAGTTCTGAGGTCGACCTTGTAAAGATAAGGATTCAGGTCTGTCTGCTGTTTACCTTTGCTCCTGCGCGCACTGCCCTTCTCTCCACATTATGTGTTTGTTTGTTTGTCTATCTAATCTTTTGGGTTTTTATTTCTAATGAGGTCGACCAGTTGTCTATTTATTATTTTTTTTACTACGCATCAAGATGCGCTGCTTGTCTTTGCTCCTGTGTGCTCGCGCACATCTCGCCTTTTCCACTTATTTTCATTTTTGATTCATTTTTGATTTATTTTGTCAATTTAAAAAAAATACGCATCGTGCTGTGCTGTTTGTGTTTGCTTGAGTGCATTCGCGCCCTCTCGCTTTCTCCACTTTACAATTTTTTTGTTATTATTTATCTATTCCTGAGAGTTTATCTTATTTTTTATTTGTTTATTTAAATGAAGTCGACCAGTTGCCTGCCCTTCCTTCCATTATCCGTCACCGAGACAAACTGAACAAAGTTCTGAGGTCGACCTTGTAAAGATAAGGATTCAGGTCTGTCTGCTGTTTACCTTTGCTCCTGCGCGCACTGCCCTTCTCTCAACATTTATGTGTTTGTTTGTTTGTCTATCTAATCTTTTGGGTTTTTATTTCTAATGAGGTCGACCAGTTGTCTATTTATTATTTTTTTTACTACGCATCAAGCTGCGCTGCTTGTCTTTGCTCCTGTGTGCTCGCGCACTCTCGCCTTTTCCACTTATTTTTATTTTTGATTTATTTTGTCAATTTTAAAAAAAATACGCATCGTGCTGTGCTGTTTGTGTTTGCTTGAGTGCATTCGCGCGCTCTCGCTTTCTCCACTTTACAATTTTTTTGTTATTATTTATCTATTCCTTAGAGTTTATCTTATTTTTTATTTGTTTATTTAAATGAAGTCGACCAGTTGCCTGCCCTTCCTTCCATTATCCGTCACCGAGACAAACTGAACAAAGTTCTGAGGTCGACCTTGTAAAGATAAGGATTCAGGTCTGTCTGCTGTTTACCTTTGCTGCTGCGCGCACTGCCCTTCTCTCCACATTTATGTGTTTGTTTGTTTGTCTATCTAATCTTTTGGGTTTTATTTCTAATGAGGTCGACCAGTTGTCTATTTATTATTTTTTTTACTACGCATCAAGCTGCGCTGCTTGTCTTTCCTCCTGTGTGCTCGCGCACTCTCGCCTTTCCCACTTATTTTTATTTTTGATTTATTTTTGATTTATTTTGTCAATTTTAAAAAAAAATACGCATCGTGCTGTGCTGTTTGTGTTTGCTTGAGTGCATTCGCGCGCTCTCGCTTTCTCCACTTTACAATTTTTTTGTTATTATTTATCTATTCCTGAGAGTTTATCTTATTTTTTATTTGTTTATTTAAAGAAGTCGACAAGTTGCCTGCCCTTCCTTCCATTATCCGTCACCGAGACAAAACTGAACAAAGTTCTGAGGTCGACCTTGTAAAGATAAGGATTCAGGTCTGTCTGCTGTTTACCTTTGCTCCTGCCCGCACTGCCCTTCTCTCCACATTTATGTGTTTGTTTGTTTGTCTATCTAATCTTTTGGGTTTTTATTTCTAATGAGGTAGACCAGTTGTCTATTTATTATTTTTTTTACTACGCATCAAGCTGCGCTACTTGTCTTTGCTCCTGTGTGCTCGCGCACTCTCGCCTTTTCCACTTATTTTTATTTTGATTTATTTTTGATTTATTTTGTCAATTTAAAAAAATACGCATCGTGCTGTGCTGTTTGTGTTTGCTTGAGTGCATTCGCGCGCTCTCGCTTTCTCCACTTTACAATTTTTTGTTATTATTTATCTATTCCTGAGAGTTTATCTTATTTTTTATTTGTTTATTTAAATGAAGTCGACCAGTTGCCTGCCCTTCCTTCCATTATCCGTCACCGAGACAAACTGAACAAAGTTCTGAGGTCGACCTTGTAAAGATAAGGATTCAGGTCTGTCTGCTGTTTACCTTTGCTCCTGCGCGCACTGCCCTTCTCTCCACATTTATGTGTTTGTTTGTTTGTCTATCTAATCTTTTGGGTTTTTATTTCTAATGAGGTCGACCAGTTGTCTATTTATTATTTTTTTTACTACGCATCAAGATGCGCTGCTTGTCTTTGCTCCTGTGTGCTCGCGCACTCTCGCCTTTTCCACTTATTTTTATTTTTGATTTATTTTGTCAACTTTTAAAAAAATACGCATCGTGCTGTGCTGTTTGTGTTTGCTTGAGTGCATTCGCGCGCTCTCCCTTTCTCCACTTTACAATTTTTTTGTTATTATTTATCTATTCCTGAGAGTTTATCTTATTTTTTATTTGTTTATTTAAATGAAGTCCACCAGTTGCCTGCCCTTCCTTCCATTATCCGTCACCGAGACAAACTGAACAAAGTTCTGAGGTCGACCTTGTAAAGATAAGGATTCATGTCTGTCTGCTGTTTACCTTTGCTCCTGCGCGCACTGCCCTTCTCTCCACATTTATGTGTTTGTTTGTTTGTCTATCTAATCTTTTGGGTTTTTATTTCTAATGAGGTCGACCAGTTGTCTATTTATTATTTTTTTTTACTACGCATCAAGCTGCGCTGCTTGTCTTTGCTCCTGTGTGCTCGCGCACTCTCGCCTTTTCCACTTATTTTTATTTTTGATTTATTTTTGATTTGTTTTGTCAACTTTTAAAAAAATACTCATCGTGCTGTGCTGTTTGTGTTTGCTTGAGTGCATTCGCGCGCTCTCGCTTTCTCCACTTTACAATTTTTTTTGTTATTATTTATCTATTCCTGAGAGTTTATCTTATTTTTATTTGTTTATTTAAATAAAGTCGACCAGTTGCCTGCCCTTCCTTCCATTATCCGTCACCGAGACAAACTGAACAAAGTTCTGAGGTCGACCTTGTAAAGATAAGGATTCAGGTCTGTCTGCTGTTTACCTTTGCTCCTGCGCGCACTGCCCTTCTCTCCACATTTATGTGTTTGTTTGTTTGTCTATCTCATCTTTTGGGTTTTTATTTCTAATGAGGTCGACCAGTTGTCTATTTATTATTTTTTTTACTACGCATCAAGCTGCGCTGCTTGTCTTTGCTCCTGTGTGCTCGCGCACTCTCGCCTTTTCCACTTATTTTTATTTTTGATTTAATTTTGATTTATTTTGTCAATTTTTAAAAAAAATACGCATCGTGCTGTGCTGTTTGTGTTTGCTTGAGTGCATTCGCGCGCTCTCCCTTTCTCCACTTTACAATTTTTTTGTTATTATTTATCTATTCCTGAGAGTTTATCTTATTTTTTATTTGTTTATTTAAATGAAGTCGACCAGTTGCCTGCCCTTCCTTCCATTATCCGTCACCGAGACAAACTGAACAAAGTTCTGAGGTCGACCTTGTAAAGATAAGGATTCAGGTCTGTCTGCTGTTTACCTTTGCTCCTGCTCGCACTGCCCTTCTCTCCACATTTATGTGTTTGTTTGTTTGTCTATCTAATCTTTTGGGTTTTTATTTCTAATGAGGTCGACCAGTTGTCTATTTATTATTTTTTTTACTACGCATCAAGCTGCGCTGCTTGTCTTTGCTCCTGTGTGCTCGCGCACTCTCGCCTTTTCCACTTATTTTTATTTTTGATTTATTTTTGATTTATTTGTCAATTTTTAAAAAAAATACGCATCGTGCTGTGCTGTTTGTGTTTGCTTGAGTGCATTCGCGCGCTCTCGCTTTCTACACGTTACAATTTTTTTGTTATTATTTATCTATTCCTGAGAGTTTATCTTATTTTTTATTTGTTTATTTAAATGAAGTCGACCAGTTGCCTGCCCTTCCTTCCATTATCCGTCACCGAGACAAACTGAACAAAGTTCTGAGGTCGACCTTGTAAAGATAAGGATTCAGGTCTGTCTGCTGTTTACCTTTGCTCGCACTGCCCTTCTCTCCACATTTATGTGTTTGTTTGTTTGTCTATCTAATCTTTTGGGTTTTTATTTCTAATGAGGTCGACCAGTTGTCTATTTATTATTTTTTTTACTACGCATCAAGCTGCGCTGCTTGTCTTTGCTCCTGTGTGCTCGCGCACTCTCTCCTTTTCCACTTATTTTTATTTTTGATTTATTTTTGATTTATTTTGTCAACTTTTAAAAAAAAATACGCATCGTGCTGTGCTCTTTGTGTTTGCTTGAGTGCATTCGCGCGCTCTCCGCTTTCTCCACTTTACAATTTTTTTGTTATTATTTATCTATTCCTGAGAGTTTATCTTATTTTTTATTTGTTTATTTAAATGAAGTCGACCAGTTGCCTGCCCTTCCTTCCATTATCCGGACACCGAGACAAACTGAACAAAGTTCTGATGTCGACCTTGTAAAGATAAGGATTCAGGTCTGTCTGCTGTTTACCTTTGCTCCTGCGCGCACTGCCCTTCTCTCCACATTTATGTGTTTGTTTGTTTGTCTATCTAATCTTTTGGGTTTTTATTTCTAATGAGGTCGACCAGTTGTCTATTTATTATTTTTTTTACTACGCATCAAGCTGCGCTGCTTGTCTTTGCTCCTGTGTGCTCGCGCACTCTCGCCTTTTCCACTTATTTTTATTTTTGATTGATTTTTGATTTATTTGTCAATTTTTAAAAAAAATACGCATCGTGCTGTGCTGTTTGTGTTTGCTTGAGTGCATTCGCGCGCTCTCGCTTTCTACACTTTACAATTTTTTTGTTATTATTTATCTATTCCTGAGAGTTTATCTTATTTTTTATTTGTTTATTTAAATGAAGTCGACCAGTTGCCTGCCCTTCCTTCCATTATCCGTCACCGAGACAAACTGAACAAAGTTCTGAGGTCGACCTTGTAAAGATAAGGATTCAGGTCTGTCTGCTGTTTACCTTTGATCCTGCGCGCATTGCCCTTCTCTCCACATATATGTGTTTGTTTGTTTGTCTATCTAATCTTTTGGATTTTTATTTCTAATGAGGTCGACCAGTTGCCTATTTATTATTTTTTTTTACTACGCATCAAGCTGCGCTGCTTGTCTTTGCTCCTGTGTGCTCGCGCACTCTCGCCTTTTCCACTTATTTTTATTTTTGATTTATTTTTGATTTATTTTGTCAATTTAAAAAAAATACGCATCGTGCGGTGCTGTTTGTGTTTGCTGGAGTGCATTCGCGCGCTCTCGCTTTCTCCACTTTACAATTTTTTTTGTTATTATTTATCTATTCCTGAGAGTTTATCTTATTTTTTATTTGTTTATTTAAATGAAGTCGACCAGTTGCCTGCCCTTCCTTCCATTATCCGTCACCGAGACAAACTGAACAAAGTTCTGAGGTCGACCTTGTAAAGATAAGGATTCAGGTCTGTCTGCTGTTTACCTTTGCTCCTGCGCGCACTGCCCTTCTCTCCACATTTATGTGTTTGTTTGTTTGTCTATCTAATCTTTTGGTTTTTATTTCTAATGAGGTCGACCAGTTGTCTATTTATTATTTTTTTTACTACGCATCAAGCTGCGCTGCTTGTGTTTGCTCCTGTGTGCTCGCGCACTCTCGCCTTTTCCACTTATTTTTATTTTTGATTTAATTTTGATTTATTTTGTCAATTTTAAAAAAAATACGCATCGTGCTGTGCTGTTTGTGTTTGCTTGAGTGCATTCGCGCGCTCTCGCTTTCTCCACTTTACAATTTTTTGTTATTATTTATCTATTCCTGAGAGTTTATCTTATTTTTTATTTGTTTATTTAAATGAAGTCGACCAGTTGCCTGCCCTTCCTTCCATTATCCGTCACCGAGACAAACTGAACAAAGTTCTGAGGTCGACCTTGTAAAGATAAGGATTCAGGTCTGTCTGCTGTTTACCTTTGCTCCTGCGCGCACTTGCCCTTCTCTCCACATTTATGTGTTTGTTTGTTTGTCTATCTCATCTTTTGGGTTTTTATTTCTAATGAGGTCGACCAGTTGTCTATTTATTATTTTTTTTACTACGCATCAAGCTGCGCTGCTTGTCTTTGCTCCTGTGTGCTCGCGCACCTCGCGCCTTTTCCACTTATTTTTATTTTTGATTTAATTTTGATTTATTTTGTCAATTTTTAAAAAAAATACGCATCGTGCTGTGCTGTTTGTGTTTGCTTGAGTGCATTCGCGCGCTCCTCGCTTTCTCCACTTTACAATTTTTTTGTTATTATTTATCTATTCCTGAGAGTTTATCTTATTTTTATTTGTTTATTTAAATGAAGTCGACCAGTTGCCTGCCCTTCCTTCCATTATCCGTCACCGAGACAAACTGAACAAAGTTCTGAGGTCGACCTTGTAAAGATAAGGATTCAGGTCTGTCTGCTGTTTACCTTTGCTCCTGCGCGCACTGCCCTTCTCTCCACATTTATGTGTTTGTTTGTTTGTCTATCTAATCTTTTGGGTTTTTATTTCTAATGAGGTCGACCAGTTGTCTATTTATTATTTTTTTTACTACGCATCAAGCTGCGCTGCTTGTCTTTGCTCCTGTGTGCTCGCGCACTCTCGCCTTTTCCACTTATTTTTATTTTTGATTTATTTTTGATTTATTTGTCAATTTTTAAAAAAAATACGCATCGTGCTGTGCTGTTTGTGTTTGCTTGAGTGCATTCGCGCGCTCTCGCTTTCTACACGTTACAATTTTTTTGTTATTATTTATCTATTCCTGAGAGTTTATCTTATTTTTTATTTGTTTATTTAAATGAAGTCGACCAGTTGCCTGCCCTTCCTTCCATTATCCGTCACCGAGACAAACTGAACAAAGTTCTGAGGTCGACCTTGTAAAGATAAGGATTCAGGTCTGTCTGCTGTTTACCTTTGCTCCTGCGCGCACTGCCCTTCTCTCCACATTTATGTGTTTGTTTGTTTGTCTATCTAATCTTTTGGGTTTTTATTTCTAATGAGGTCGACCAGTTGTCTATTTATTATTTTTTTTACTACGCATCAAGCTGCGCTGCTTGTCTTTGCTCCTGTGTGCTCGCGCACTCTCGCCTTTTCCACTTATTTTATTTTTGATTTATTTTTGATTTATTTTGTCAACTTTTAAAAAAAAATACGCATCGTGCTGTGCTCTTTGTGTTTGCTTGAGTGCATTCGCGGGGTCTCGCTTTCTCCACTTTACAATTTTTTTGTTATTATTTATCTATTCCTGAGAGTTTATCTTATTTTTTATTTGTTTATTTAAATGAAGTCGACCAGTTGCCTGCCCTTCCTTCCATTATCCGACACCGAGACAAACTGAACAAAGTTCTGATGTCGACCTTGTAAAGATAAGGATTCAGGTCTGTCTGCTGTTTACCTTAGCTCCTGCGCGCACTGCCCTTCTCTCCACATTTATGTGTTTGTTTGTTTGTCTATCTAATCTTTTGGGTTTTTATTTCTAATGAGGTCGACCAGTTGTCTATTTATTATTTTTTTTACTATGCATCAAGCTGCGCTGCTTGTCTTTGCTCCTGTGTGCTCGCGCACTCTCGCCTTTTCCACTTATTTTTATTTTTGATTTATTTTTGATTTATTTGTCAACTTTTAAAAAAAATACGCATCGTGCTGTGCTGTTTGTGTTTGCTTGAGTGCATTCGCGCGCTCTCGCTTTCTCCACTTTACAATTTTTTTGTTATTATTTATCTATTCCTGAGAGTTTATCTTATTTTTTATTTGTTTATTTAAATGAAGTCGACCAGTTGCCTGCCCTTCCTTCCATTATCCGTCACCGAGACAAACTGAACAAAGTTCTGAGGTCGACCTTGTAAAGATAAGGATTCAGGTCTGTCTGCTGTTTACCTTTGCTCCTGCGCGCACTGCCCTTCTCTCCACATTTATGTGTTTGTTTGTTTGTCTATCTAATCTTTTGGGTTTTTATTTCTAATGAGGTCGACCAGTTGTCTATTTATTATTTTTTTTACTACGCATCAAGCTGCGCTGCTTGTCTTTGCTCCTGTGTGCTCGTGCACTCTCGCCTTTTCCACTTATTTTTATTTTTGATTTATTTTTGATTTATTTTGTCAATATTTAAAAAAATACGCATCGTGCTGTGCTGTTTGTGTTTGCTTGAGTGCATTCGCGCGCTCTCGCTTTCTCCACTTTACAAATTTTGTTATTATTTATCTATTCCTGAGAGTTTATCTTATTTTTTATTTCTTTATTTAAATGAAGTCGACCAGTTGCCTGCCCTTCCTTCCATTATCCGTCACCGAGACAAACTGAACAAAGTTCTGAGGTCGACCTTGTAACGATAAGGATTCAGGTCTGTCTGCTGTTTACCTTTGCTCCTGCGCGCACTGCCCTTCTCTCCACATTTATGTGTTAGTTTGTTTGTCTATCTAATCTTTTGGGTTTTTATTTCTAATGAGGTCGACCAGTTGTCTATTTATTATTTTTTTTTACTACGCATCAAGCTGCGCTGCTTGTCTTTGCTCCTGTGTGCTCGCGCACTCTCGCCTTTTCCACTTATTTTTATTTTTGATTTATTTTTTATTTATTTTGTCAACTTTAAAAAAAAAATACGCATCGTGCTGTGCTGTTTGTGTTTGCTTGAGTGCATTCGCGCTCTCTCGCTTTCTCCACTTTACAATTTTTTTGTTATTATTCATCTATTCCTGAGAGTTTATCTTATATTTTATTTGTTTATTTAAATGAAGTCGACCAGTTGCCTGCCCTTCCTTCCATTATCCGTCACCAAGACAAACTGAACAAAGTTCTGAGGTCGACCTTGTAAAGATAAGGATTCAGGTCTGTCTGCTGTTTACCTTTGCTCCTGCGCGCACTGCCCTTCTCTCCACATTTATGTGTTTGTTTGTTTGTCTATCTAATCTTTTGTGTTTTTATTTCTAATGAGGTCGACCAGTTGTCTATTTATTATTTTTTTTACTACGCATCAAGCTGCGCTGCTTGTCTTTGCTCCTGTGTGCTCGCGCACTCTCGCCTTTTCCACTTATTTTTATTTTTGATTTATTTTTGATTTATTTTGTCAATTTTAAAAAAAAACCGCATCGTGTGGTGCTGTTTGTGTTTGCTTGAGTGCAATCTCGCGCTCTCGCTTTCTCCACTTTACAATTTTTTTGTTATTATTTATCTATTCCTGAGAGTTTATCTTATTTTTTATTTGTTTATTTAAATGAAGTCGACCAGTTGCCTGCCCTTCCTTCTATTATCCGTCACCGAGACAAACTGAACAAAGTTCTGAGGTCGACCTTGTAACATAAGGATTAAGGATGTCTGCTGTTTACCTTTGCTCCTGCCCGCACTACCCTTCTTTCCACATTTATGTGTTTGTTTGTTTGTCTATCTAATCTTTTGGGTTTTTATTTCTAATGAGGTCGACCAGTTGTCTATTTATTATTTTTTTTACTACGCATCAAGCTGTGCTGCTTGTCTTTGCTCCTGTATGCTCGCGCACTCTCGCATTTTCCACTTATTTTTATTTTTGATTTATTTTTGATTTATTTTGTCAATTTTAAAAAAAATTCATCGTGCTGTGCAGTTTGTGTTTGCTTGAGTGCATTCGCGCGCTCTCGCTTTCTCCACTTTACAATTTTTTGTTATTATTTATCTATTCCTGAGAGTTTATCTTATTTTTATTTGTTTATTTAAATGAAGTCGACCAGTTGCCTGCCCTTCCTTCCATTATCCGTCACCGAGACAAACTGAACAAAGTTCTGAGGTCGACCTTGTAAAGATAAGGATTCAGGTCTGTCTGCTGTTTACCTTTCCTCCTGCGCGCACTGCCCTTCTCTCCACATTTATGTGTTTGTTTGTTTGTCTATCTAATCTTTTGGGTTTTTATTTCTAATGAGGTCGACCAGTTGTCTATTTATTATTTTTTTTACTACACATCAAGCTGCGCTGCTTGTCTTTGCTCCTGTGTGCTCGCGCACTCTCGCCTTTTCCACTTATTTTTATTTTTGATTTATTTTTGATTTATTTTGTCAATTTTAAAAAAAAATACGCATCGTGCTGTGCTGTTTGTGTTTGATTGAGTGCATTCGCCCGGTCTCGCTTTCTCCACTTTACAATTTTTTTTTGTTATTATTTATCTATTCCTGAGAGTTTATCTTATTTTTTGTTTATTTAAATGAAGTCGACCAGTTGCCTGCCCTTCCTTCCATTATCCGTCACCGAGACAAACTGAACAAAGTTCTGAGGTCGACCTTGTAAAGATAAGGATTCAGGTCTGTCTGCTGTTTACCTTTGCTCCTGCGCGCCCTGCCCTTCTCTCCACATTTATGTGTTTGTTTGTTTGTCTATCTAATCTTTTGGGTTTTTATTTCTAATGAGGTCGACCAGTTGTCTATTTATTATTTTTTTTACTACGCATCAAGCTGCGCTGCTTGTCTTTGCTCCTGTGTGCTCGCGCACTCTCGCCTTTTCTACTTATTTTATTTTTGATTTATTTTTGATTTATTTTGTCAATTTTTTAA